>NC_134661.1:5827229-6100341 GCF_030463565.1 Pelecanus crispus | reverse complement strand
TTATAACCTTAGCAGTACTGGCAGTGTGTGATACCCCTTTATTATTTGCACAGTTTATCTCTTCCTACCTGTGGCTTTGGATAAGTTGCTAATAACAAAGGCTTGTTATCACCAAACAAATGTTCTGAAGTGGCACCATAGAAAAGTCACCAGTTGGTTGGCAAGGAAAACTTTTTGATCAAATACTCTGTGCAACTGGTAAAGAATCTGAAAATAAGAACCTTTTATTTTCTTTACAATTGTGAGTTACTTCTGGAGTTATTCATGGCTTTTGTAAGAATGGGGTGATCCGCGCTTTTGTGTAAACACGTGTTTATATAGGCTGGCAGAACTTCACCTGGCAGGGACTGAAGATATGCCAGCGTTTCAGTAGTGCTGTGCCAGCTCTGTTGGAGGTATGACCCAAGCTACTTTCCTTTACCCCCCTTTTTTTTGGGGGGGGGGCGGTGGGGGGGAATAAAGAGGGGAATGAATATGTTCCTCATGGCCAAAAAATGCACAATCAACCTTTGAATAGTCCTCCTCTGTTGTTTTTTTTTCCTTTCTTGTATCAACAAGATATCATTGTGTCAACAGTCAGCAAGCTTTTACTTGCATTGCATATGTCACCTGGAGCTATTGACATGGAGTTGGGAAATGGTGTCTAAAACATGTTTGCAGTCCTTGGCATGGGGGATTGCAAAACAACTGGAGAAAGAGCAGCAGAGAAATAGGAAGAGCCTGCAAGGGATGGAGGACAGCGGTACTTACTTAATGGAAGCTGTTAGAGTCCAGAGATCCCAGTGCATAGAAATATTTTGCTGGAAATATCCTTGTCCCAGTAGAGCAGCTGGTCCCGTGCAGCAGGAGGCCAATAAGTGTTAAACATCTCCTGTCTTTAAGATCACACTGCATGCTCCCGTCTCAGGACCTCCGCCACCTGGAGACCTTGGAAGTGTGGAAGCTTAGTGGTGAGACCAGCCCAGCCCTTCAAGAGACAGCTTCCCCCACTGGAGGAGTGCTTTTTTTGTCTGGGACAGGCAATATCCAAGGAGCAGGAATAAGAATGGGATGTAGGGCGGTTTGTAGTGCTCATGCTCACACTGGCATTCCTGAGTGGTCATGCCTAAACAGCAGCTATAGGTTCAATGATGGGCATACCACAGTCTGCAGAGAGCAGTCCTCTTTGGAGTTGCAGTGTAACCACCGATAGCTGTACAGATCTATGCCACAATATACCGATAAATGTACCATCTGCTGTTAACGTATTAGATTTAGACGTCCGCCTGATGTGGAGGTGAGAGAGATGTTGTTAGACTGTAACACTTGACTTCCTTGCTGGCACTGTTCTGTAGACTGGGATACTATTAACCTTGCTGTAAAATGTGTTAATATGAGAGCTCTCCTTGTTGAATGCTTACTTACTATTTTCAAATGCTCTCTCCTTTGCTGTATGAGAACAGCTCTTCTCGGCTCTGTTAAGCTCAGGCCAATGTTGCTAACCCATGGGGAGGATGTGGTCACCCCATTGCCACTAGAAGCCTCAAATATCTTGCCTTAACCTTATCTTCTTGTGGCTCTTTCATGTTGGTGGTAAGGGGCTTTGACGTGTAGCTAAATGTGTGCCCACTCCTCAAGCAGCAGGCGGGAGCAGCTGGCACTTAGCAGGCTGGGGCAGTAGAAGTGTAACCCTCCAGTGTCATGAGATAACACTCAGGGGCTGAAAACACCTGCCAGCGCTACTAAAATGATACCTAATAGGGTGTCTCTGCACAGGGGTAATCACACCTTTGACTGCAGCAAAGATACAGCTGTTAACTCCTATCTATAAGCTGTCTGTGACCAAATGCGTTTATCACTTGGATCAACTCTGAGATTAATCAGGTAACAACAAGGGAGAGGGGAAGTTATTATTTAAAGTTGTCAAAGTATTTTAAAGCAAGTTTTAGAAAAAAAAAAAGCTGCTGCCTTACATAAAGTAAAGGAACTGGATGCTGGAAAGGTACAGTTATCTCTGTGTAATCTCCTTGTCTAGCATGGCAAAAATGAAACATCCTGTCCAGGGACCTGGACTGGAGATGGAAAAAAATGCCATTTTTAGCTCACATAGAACTTAAAGTGGAGAGAACCCTGGAGGCTCCATGGAAGGTAACAGTTCTGTTTGCTGATGAAGGTGGGGATAGAAGGTTGAAATAACTGTCATTATATAAATATTTTTTTAAAGGCTCGTTAAAAAGAATGTTATGCTTACTTCTTCATAGATTTCACAGGGTGAGGAAATATTGGTTGGGTTTTTTGGTAGAATGAAGGAAACCCCTCCCTATTTGCCAGCCAGATATGTGTATCTGTTGCATCCACGGCCATGTGGGTAATTTCAGCTCTGGGGAGAAGAAAGCTTTTCAGTTAACTATAGAAGCGTCTGGAGGAGAAGGTGAGCATACAGCTAGTTAAATTACGTATTTGTCTTCACAGGTGTAGTTAGTTTTTTTCATTTGTGTTGGATTTAATATGGAGATGCTTCTTTCTTTCCAGTCTGGGTGCTCAACTGAGAAACAGGTGGCTTGGCAGTCTGCCTCACCAAGTGCTACTAAAAGGAGGTGAGACACAGTCTTAGAAAGATCTGGGTTTATGCAAGAAACAGGGAATCCTCAGGTATGATAACTTGCCCATTATCTATTTAAACAAAAAAAAAAGAATCATTTAGCTCCTGTTCAGTTAATTATGCTGAAAGGTGGAGAAAACCTGATATCAACAGACCAAACTATGCAAAGGGCTGCTGAACTACATCAGCCTCTCACTGAAACTCTGTCTTCACAGGGAAGCTGGTGTTGAGCAGCAGCCAAAGAAGTTTGGCACTGCATTCAACCTCTGTGCAGGCCTGAGGAGCCTTTCTGGCACATGGCTAAGCCCTGAGCTTGCATGGAAAACAGCAGCTTTCCTTTTCTGCAAGAACCACTAGAGAATATCATCACAGCAGCCTGAGCAGAAGCAGTGGCTAAGAAGCTGCAGATCCATCTCAGAGCAGGGTGCTGCACAGCCTTCTCTCTGCATAGTGTGCTGGGTGCTGAGATACATAGAGACTTTTTATTTGCTGGAAAGGGTAAGCAAGATCTTTCATACTGCTCAGTAATCGCTCCTTATGTAGGTTGCTGAGAGTCTCTTCCTCACCTTTGTCAGAACAGGGCCAGGATCCTGGATCATTAGCAGAATTAAAAAGTACTGACATTTAACACATGAGGAATGAACAGGCTTCAGCATGTGTACCGAATTATTTATTTGTATCGGAAAGAGCTGGCTTAATGACACGTGTTTGGTAAGGCAGCTTAGGATTTCTTAAAAAAACAACAACAAAAACAAAGAGAAAAAAAACCCCAAACCACCACCACCACCACAACAATAAAACACCCCTGACCGTACAAGACAGGAGGACTAATGTAGTGACATCATGTAGAAAATGTGTGAGTAGTGAAGAATAAACTGGACTGTGTTAGGCAGCGCAACTTTGCATAGTTCATGGGCAATTAATATGATCTGGATACAGTGGCTGTGTAAAACCACAGGCCCCATTAGCTATAGCAGATGTCACAGTTCCTATCCCTTCTGAAGAAGTCATCGGCCATGGCCATGGGCGGTAGGTAGTCCATGCAGTCCGTGCCGGGGCAGGGGAAGTACTGTGGGACCCTGCTGTCCACATGCTGGGAGCCGCAGGCGGTGCAGCAGCAGGCAGAGGTGGTGTACGGGGAGGGGGTATGGTAGGACCACTCCTCCGCAGGGCAGCCATAGGTCTTGGTGTCCAGAGCAGAGGGTGGGCAGTGGGTCAGCGGGGTGAAAGGAGATAGCTGAGGAGGAGAGCAGCTGTAGTTTAATGAGCTGGACAGATCAGCTGAACTGGGGGATCCGGCAGCCTAGAGTTTGAGAGAAAAAAAAAACCAAAAAAACAAACACAACAAAAAAAACAGGACATTTCAGGGTGTCACTTGGGGAAATGTGGACAGCAGCCAGAATTTCCATGCTGTTGCCTTTCTCAGGAGTGTCTGGCTACCCAAGGAGATGGTTCGGCCCTTGGAGGCCTAAACCCAAGAGGCAGTTCCTGTGACATTAGTGTTAATAGGGAGCTTCTCTGTGAGTTAGACAACCACTAGCAGGAACTGGGCTATTCTTTGCAGGAAATCAATAGGGTCTGTAGGAGGGACATTCCCTATTCTGCAGCCTCTCTCTAGGTTTGGCTGGGCCTCCCTGTCCTCTGCTTCTAATGGGAAACCATGCAGAAGTCCACACAAGCAGCCTGCGTTGCTGTGGTTGTACCCCATGCCGCTAAAAGCAGCCACATTTCCAAATTGGCTTGCTGCTGTTCTGCCCCAGGATGTGACTCCCTTCCCCGTCTTTCCTCTGAGTGCACCTGTGGCAGCTCCCCTGGCACACAAAACTTACCAGGCCCTGGTTAAAGCAGAGTGGGACTGGCTGGAAGGCATCTGAGGTGTAGTGCGAGGACGTCTGGAAAGCACTGAAGGCTGGGTCTAAGGGTGCATCTGTCTGAAGACAGGAATCTACCAGTTGCTCCAAAGAGCTAGGGCTTTCTTCGCAGGAGAGGTAATTTGATAACTGCCATGATGGACAATAGTTGGGAACAGAAGAGATGGATTCTGCATCAAAAGGTGCTAGGAGAGAAGGTAAACCGGACAGTAGCAGATTATTCAGTATCTGTCTTCACAAAGGGCAGGTGTTGCCCCAGGTCAGGTTTCAGTACTGTCATATGTTCAGTAGCCCTATGGATTTAGATAGGGGAAAATGTCCCTCAGGTTCAGGGTAAATTTTCTAGGGAAGCAGACACCAGGAGGAAGATGCTCAAAAGCATGCAAATAACTTGGAAACTTCAGTCCCCTTGGAAAGCTCGAAAGCTCTTTGAACACTGCTGGAAATTCTTCTGGCTCCAGCCATTTTGGACAGGGATCCAGCTGGAAACTCCCTCAGACTCTTGACCCTCTGGCCTCCCTTCAAATGTCAACTGTTTACAGACCTAGAAGCTTGCCATGCAGTGATTTTTTTCTTCACAGCTTGGCAGATGGCTTGCGCCTTTGCCTCACCCAGTCTCCAGATGCAGGGTAGCTACATCTGCAGGAAGAAGGGGATAACAGAAGAATAATTTTCTCTTTTATCCTCCAAACAGCCAGACAGGAGACAAACTTCTGAGCAGACAAAACGGAGCAAGTCAGTGATAACGTAGCACTGCCTCTACTGGCGAAAGCACGAGTTCCGAGAAAGCTGCAGGGTCAGACTCTCATCATACTGCAACATACTTGCTGGTGGTATGAAAGCTCACAGCAGATCTCCGACTTTTCAGAATCATTATTTTTTCATGTTGTGTTCAAATATGGTTAAAAGCAAAGCCCTGTCCATGTGGAGGGGCAGGGGTCTGAGGGCAATGGAACTGTATCTGGGTAGAGAGTCACTCAGAGTCATAACTGTTTGCAGGTTCGTGTTTAGCTGGATGTGGGGAGGAAGTGAGACGCACCCAAAATACATAAACAGATGGAGACTCTCCAGTCTGAAAAAGCTTTGGTAAGTTTCACATTTCTGTATTCATATAAGCAAATTAATTCCCTAATATTGATGATTTAATAATCTCCTTGTCTATACAATGTATACATTCACACCTGCCCAACCTTCTAGGTCTCTCTGCTTTGGCTGCAAAATAATTGAAGGATCTGTGAGCCCAAAGTGCTATTCCCCCCACCCCCTTCCCCTTTCCTTGGATATTCACATGCAGGAGGAAGAAACTCTTTGTATTGCTGAAAACCTGACACTCCCCTTGCACCTACGGATGCTGCCAGGAAAGTGAGAACAGCCAACTCTGCCGGAGCTCAGCAAAACGCTTCAGGGTGATCTGACCCCCTAGCTCCAATCGGACCCACAGACTGCAGCCTGGAGAAGGTGATGCCAGCAGTGTTACTCCCTAGGGGACGAGCATCCCTTCCTGAAGGGGATCTCACTCCTTGCTGTGGGAAAAATAAACTGCACAAATGAGCGCACGCGAGCGTGCTCCCGAACGGGGTAATATGTACCCTGTTGGCCTCACGGCATCCTCATCTGCATTTCATGGGCTCGTTTCAGGTGCTGATTGGCTGCATTGCCGGTTATCTGGTAGTGCCTGCCTCAACCAAGGGCTGGAAAGACTCCGGGTTGTGGGAAAATTGGGAAGGGGGTGGGAAGGGACATGTGGATGGGCTTTGTACCAACCTGGGTGAGGAGGAGACACAGACTCTGAAAACTGGATACTGCTGCTGCCCCAAGAAACCTGACCAAAGAGAAGGGAAGAAAAGGAATTGTATACACTGTAACACAGGGGAGCATTTTTCTGCATGCTGAGGTAAGTCAAGATTTCACTTCAACCTGTTTATGTAAACCTTATCTACCTCATGGCTGTGAGATGGAAAACTTCCCTAGAATTGACAGAATAAGATTAAAGTGCATAACATGATTTTTCCCTGAGTTTATAGTGGCAGTGGAGGAGCACAACACCACCATGGTGTAAAGCCGTTGATACAGCACCTTGCTAGTGCACTTCTACTGCATTATCACTGTTAATTCAGCAGAGATGTGGCTGCCTTTGAAACTAACGTGTTAATTTCTAGGACCATGAATACCACAGTGGAGGGATCCCAAAGAACTTGTAGGGAAAATATGGTTGAGAATGAGTAATTAACAAATTGCAGCGGTAACTCCCGAAACACAACTGAAGACAATTGCAGGTATCCCCATGGCTGAGCACCAGACTGGCTCACCGTGCTTGGTGTTGACGTCATTTGAGAACCAGCTCTGACATCGGGCCCCACTCTTAACACAGCCATGTGCCTCTGTGGCAATGGACAGTTTCATTTTCTGAGGGATGCTGGAAGCTGAAGCAGACTGTTCTAGGAACCTGGCCTGCCGGAGGGGACAAATCCACCCCAAAAGCAATGGGAGTTTTGATGCTTGTTGTTTGGGACCAGGATTTTACTCTGCAAATACAAACACTGGGGTTTTTTCTCAGTTCTGATTCATACACCCTTCCACTCCATTTTCTTTATTCAAAATGTTCTTGTGTTAGTGGCTTATTTCCCAAGCAACAGCTCCCTAGCACATCCCCGTGCATTTAATTCATTAAATAGAGGCTATTCTGGACTGAAAGTGCCTGTAGGACTACCCCTCTTGCCTTTGGCTGCAGATGTGTAACAAGGCAGACATAGTCATACCACCAGCAGCAGAAGTTTTCAGGTTCAGCTTTTTTCAGTGCACGGAGGCAGCTTATCCTGACAGCCCTAACCTCTGGGGTCTCTCCAGGACAACGCGTACCTTTTCCAGATCACAAAGGTAACGTCCTGCACTGCCACTTTCCACTTTTTCCTGCGTGGGCAAAACAAGCACTGTGTAAACTTGCTATGGGAAGAGAAAACCAGTTCCACACAGCCCTGTGAAGCCTGGCTGCAATGAAGAGGTTGCTTCCGTTAGGGCTGGAGGGGAGGAGTGGCCCGGCATTTCCAAAGCCCAGCAGTTTTGTGTGCTCTTCACCCAGGCCTCTCTGCCTGTGGCTTGCAGGCTGATCAGCTTTTTGTGCAATCAGCTGCAATGAGGCACAGGAGGTGGGAGATGAAATCTGAAAACCATCCAAAGCTGTAATGTCATGAACCAGGAAGAAGTAATGATTTACCAACCTCTTTATGCAAATCCCTAGAGTGGCTGGAGCTAGAGGACTCCTACAAAGCCTGGAAGAGTGAGTGAGAGTGTACACATCTGCGCGTGTGTACACACACAGATCTCCGTCCCCTCCTTTAGAAGGGATGGGGCTAGAAGCTGCTCAGGTGGTACTGAAAAACACTGGAGACCCGAATTCAGTCAAGCACGCTTGAATATTACGCTAAGGAGCCCCTAATGGAGCAGGATGGAGCCCTGCTTAAGGCGTCTTTGCCCGTGCCTTGTTTTCTTCCTTTCTGATAGCCAAAATTTGGGGCTGTTGCTGCATCCCAAATCCTCTCCACTGCCTGGGAGCTGCTGGTGCCTTCATCTCCTGCCTGGTCTAACTGGACAAGAGAAAGCCTCTGGGGGTAGGGAGTGGTTGAAAGCAGCTTCTGGGGGGGCAGCTGAGACTTGTGGAAAAGGGGAGGTTGGGGGAGCCTTAGTGTGACAGAGCTTTGCACTGGTTGCTCCTCAAAGCTGCACAAGTCAGGCTGAAAGCGTGCCCTGGGCACGTGCTTCACCTGATGCTGCAAAACAGTTTGGTGCATGCTTCAGCCCAGCCAGGCCACATTTTAAATGGGGGGCAGTAACCGTGGCCTGCCTTGCTCATCCAGTATAACGATACTGGAGTTGCTGTGATAACTGTAAGCTGGACCGAAATTTGTCCATGTGATCGATCCTTCCATCCCAGAGTGAGTTACATTTCTGGAGCACCAGCTCTGCTTTCTCCCTGCACTAATGGCTCAGACCGTCACCTGTTTAGGTCACTGCTGCAGTTACCCTGGCTGAATGTTCTTCTCCCCCAGCCTCACCAGCCTCCTACACTCAGACTTTGGCAGTCTCCTTGGGCCAGAGATTACAGTCTTGGCAAAAAAGATTTGAGAGAGAAGAGACAAAGCAGACACCAAAAGATTTTTACTTACCGCTGCACTGGTTGCTGCTTGTCGTGCTCTTCTCTGCTGCAGTAACTCCTTGACTGTAATCTTTACTCTAACACCTTGATACACCTTGGGCTTTCCTGAAAGGATTTGTGGAAAAACACTTTACAAGATGGGAGACTTCCAGAGCATACAACAAATCCAGCATGTTTTCAGGCATGCTCTACGCGGAGTCTACTTAGCTTTAACAGATGATTAACTGGTCACTGTTATGTCACTTGTAATCACAGTTTATAGTCCTCTAACACCTGCTATTCAAGCTTGTGACAAGCAGATGTTTATGAAAAAGTTGGTGTTGATTATATTTAGTAATCATACATGTTTTACTCTTTTCTATCTCCTTCTCCCCCCCCCCTCCAGGTGTCCTAATACCAAGCTCCATCTGGTGCTACTGTTGAATTTATTTAAATGCCTATCATATTTGCCACTCTTAGGACCTGAAAATAAATGTGGGAAGCAATTCATCAGGCAGATGAAGACCGGGAATAAAACAATGGAAATACACTGGCAGTTATTCAGAGCACTAAAAAAAAGGCAAATAAAATGACTGTTTTCATGAATCACTTCTTGCAAAGCCTAGATTATCTCTTTATTTTGCTCACTCTGTACAACTCCCATTTATTTCAAACAAGCATTTAGGATGTCTTTAATCCAGCCAAAACCAATCAGCAATCAACAGTCACTACCTGATGAGGGATTTTTAGTACAGGAAAAGGTAAAAAATTTATGTATTCTGAAAAATCACTTTCATTCACTGTACTCACAGTAATATACTTAAAGCCTCTGGCAGTTCTGTTTCTGTCCTAACTTCCTGCTGTTATTTTCATCCAGCAGCAGATCCTACAAACACTAGTGTCGTCTCATCCTGCAGTCAGCTGCTCCCCAGTGGAGGCAGCTGGTTGCAGGTTCCCTGTCCTATTGCTGCTGCATGCAGCAAGAAGTGCGCGCTGGATTTGCGGGTTCTGCCCACATATCCAAGAAATCCCATACTGTAGACACTGTCCTCTTCTGCTATACCCTCTCCCCATTGCTGATGGCTGTACAGCGCCTTCGCCCTCCCGTCTGCCCACCTCTCGCGCTCCTGCTGCCCCCTTGGTGCTCGCTGAGGACACGCTGTAACAGGCACGCAGGTCCCCCCAGGAAGGTGGCAGGCTGCGCCGGGTCTGCCTGGAGGGGAGTTTGCTGAGCTGTGCTCTCAGCAGCAGGGCATCATTCATCTCGTATTTTTATGTTTTGCTTCTATTCAACAAACGGAAGATGGGGAAAATGCGGGGAGCTGAAAGCTTGAATTCAACAGGGCCACCGTGTTGCCAGGCCTCCCTACAGCCAGGCAGGGCCCTGACCTAGCAGCCCCTTCTGCAAGTTTGGGTTCAGGCTGCATACAGCCTCTTGGCTCCGCTCTGCACAGGTAGCTGGACAGGGCTAGGGGCTGCGGTATGAGCAACTTAAAGACAAACTAGCAGGTGAGGTATGGACATACCTACACCCCAGGGGCTGGCTGTCAGGCAGCCCCCACCCCTGGCTCCCACCGCAGAGGGCTGTGCCCCAAGGATCCCGCTTTTCTTGCACCCCGAGGCCCCGGCGTGGTCTGCGTGCACCTGAAGCCTCGGGAGCGCGGCCACCACGGCCAGCTCTCCAGAACCGGCAGGGTGACGAAGCGGGGGCTGGGGGTCAAGGAGAAGGGTGGGGGGCGTGGGCCGGGGGTCAGGCAACGGGGCGGTCAGGGCAGGCTGGCAACCAGGAGCAGGCTGCCAAGGGCGGGCTGGGGGTCAGGGCGGGCTAGGGGCCGGGGAGCGGGGTGGTCGGGGCAGGCTGAGGGTCAAGAGCAGCGTGGCGAGGGCGGGCTGTGTGGGGAGGGCACAAAGAGGTGGGGGGCAAGGGTGCGGGGGCCGCGTCTCACACCCGTGGAGCCGCGGGGGTGGGCGCCGGAGGGCGAGCGGCGCCGGGCCGGCTCCCCCCGCCTGCCGCTGCCGCCGGGCCCCGGCCCTGCCCGCGGCTCCCCGGCCCTGCCCGCTGCTCCCCGGCCCTGCCCGCTGCGCCCCGGCCCTGCCCGCTGCGCCCCGGCCCTGCCCGCGGCTCCGGGCCCTGCCCGCTGCTCCCCGGCCCTGCCCGCTGCTCCCCGGCCCTGCCCGCGGCTCCGGGCCCTGCCCGCGGCTCCCCGGCCCTGCCCGCTGCTCCCCGGCCCTGCCCGCGGCTCCCCGGCCCTGCCCGCGGCTCCCCGGCCCTGCCCGCGGCCCCCGGGCCCTGCCCGCGGCCCCCCGGCCCTGCCCGCGGCTCCGGGCCCTGCCCGCGGCTCCCCGGCCCTGCCCGCTGCTCCCCGGCCCTGCCCGCTGCTCCCCGGCCCTGCCCGCGGCTCCCCGACCCTGCCCGCTGCGCCCCGGCCCTGCCCGCTGCGCCCCGGCCCTGCCCGCGGCTCCCCGGCCCTGCCCGCTGCGCCCCGGCCCTGCTCGCTGCGCCCCGGCCCTGCCCGCGGCTCCGGGCCCTGCCCGCTGCTCCCCGGCCCCGCTGGCGGCCCCGCGGCCGGCCGGGGCTGGCCCTTGGCGGGCAGGAGCCCTTCCCTGCCTCCTCCTTCCCTCCTCCCCGCCCTCCCCGCTTCCTCCTCTCTTGGGAGGCGCGATCGCCTCACTCGCGAAGTGCGCCCGGCGAACCCCGAAAGAGCCCCAAAATGGGGCGGCGGGGGGCGGGGGGCGCGGCGGCGCTTACCGGACATCCTGAGCGGGAGCGGGCAGCGCCTCGCCCGGCGCCCCGAGCAGCGGCAGCGGCGGCCCGGCCCCGGCCCCGGCCCCGGCCCCAGAGAGGGTGACGGGGGCAAGAGGAGACAGGCCTGAAATTTGGGGGCAAAAGGACCCGCTTGCCTGGTGGCAATGCCAGGTGGATCCCGACAATATTATTGTTTTATCCCTACGGGTATAAGTTTGAGTTTTTCTCTCCTAATGCCAAGTATTTAAAACCTCTAGAAACCAATGATTTGACAATCAATGATTGCGCGATACTTTAAATTTGAATATTCAAAGGCTCCACAAAATGGGCTATCTTTTTGTGAAACTCAGCACATCCCCATCTAGCAGAGGGTCTGGGGGAATAAGATTTGGCCGGGCCACCCTCCCCACCCTTTGCTTTTGGGACATTTGCAGGGTTTTATCCATCTTTCTCCGAACGAAGCAGATGCCTCGAAACCGGCTCAGTATTTTCCCCTCAGATGCACAGGCTGGGCTCCAGCCCTCTCATATTTCATTTGCTACCTGCAGTGAGGACTCTGCAAGGGACTGAGCTGCTTTTTGCACATTTTTTCACATTTTAAGGCTAAATACTGAGGTTTTGGGGACAAAATGGCAGTGGGCCGGTGTGATGTAGCAAAGAGGCTGCCCTGGGCACCCAGGTAGCTCAAACTACCCAAACCCCACTTCTTTCCACAGCATTCCCTTCCCTCTGCCCAGATGCTGGGCTTATATTGGAGTTTATTTGTGTTTTTCCCTAATTCAGACTATCTGCTCTTGCTGCACAAATGGACCCCTCTCTTCTTACGTCCTTCAGACAGCACTGGTCTGCCCTGTGTGCTGCAAGTGGTGGGGTTTCAGCGCATGGTAGGATGACACAGTTTTTGGATAACCCTTCATCACTACACAATACTGACGTAGCTGGGTTTTTTAGGTTGCGTTTAAACTTTTCCCTGGGCACTGCAGTCACTGCCCTGGGAATAGCTGGCTGAGGCAGAAAGCAGGCCAGGCTGTTAATAATCTACTAGCAGTTCAGTTTGGCTATTGTTGCAGGTGACTCTTTTCTTTTCCTTTAAGTTGAACAAATACACTTGATTTCTGCGAGGAGTGGTCGCAGCGGTGATGCCATTCCTTGCACTGAAAGGTGCCTTGGCAGCTCCTGGTAGGCCCAGCCTTGCTCCGGGCGGCTCTGCAGGGACGCTTACCATGGGCCACTCTGGAGAGGAGCCCTCTCCCCCCACCTGCGATGCAGCAAAAAGGAGCGTGTTGTGCTGGGGGAGTTGCGGAGGGAGGGGTCGCAGGGGAGTGCGCAGGCCTGCCCGTGGTAAGCAGTTTGGGACCTGAAGCCCGTGTGTTGCTGGGGTTGCTTCCCGCTGAAGCATCAGTGGTGGGTGGGTAGAGGCCGGCGAGGCTGCGGGCGCTGTGCGGGGGAGCAGGCACTCCTGGGAGCCAGGGTAATGTTTACCTCTGTAACCAGAGAGCAGAGCGCGCAGGCTGCTCAGCTCCAGTCAGGACCGAGCTATACGCCTTAAGGAAACATGAAGCACCCGTGTTCGGGGTGTTCTGCATGTCCTGAGTTTCAGAGCATTTCCAGGCTCACAGGGACCCTGCCTTGGTTAAGAGCCGAATGCCAGAGTGGGTCGAACACTTCCAAGACAGCTCAAAAACTTTCTGTCCCTGCTTCTCCCTCAGAGCCTGATGGGACTACAGCCAGACTGACCTTCTTGTCGCTGTCCATGCAAGGCCCTTGAAGAAGGTACAGCTGAGATAGCTGGTGGTGATTGCTTTGCCACTTTGTCGAGCAGCAGCTCTGGACAGCGGTTCAGCCTGGCGGTGGTGTCAGCTGTGGTGTGGGACAAGGCTGCGGGCTCGTGCAGGCCTCAGGTTTGGGGGCACAGGGGCCGGGTGCGGGGCAAGGAGACCTGCACGCACTCTGAGATGCTCTGGGGCTCCTTGCCTTGCCCTGGCCTGTGGTCGGGGGAGCAGCTCTGGCTAAGCGGGTGCCAGCCCGGAACGCTCCACACCTGCAGCTTGCAGGAGTGGTGCCCACGGCCAAAGCGGGAGGCAAGCCGGGCTCACCTTGCCCCACGCTTAGCACGTGTGCGGAGGGGCTCCGGCTGCTGCCTCTTCCCCCGGCCTGAGCGGTCCCTGTCTCTCGGGGGCAGGGAGGAAAAATAAAAAAGAAAGAAGGGCGCAGCCCGTGGGGTGGGCAGAGGCGAGATTTGAGGCACAGAGCGCCGCTGGAGTTTGCTTTTCCGAGCAGGTCTGAACAAGGCTGGGGAAGCGGGAAGCGCTGGGAGGGACCCCCAGCCCAGGCAGGACCGGAGCCGGGCGCTCCCGGCCGCCCGCGGGCCTCTGGCGAGCCGGGGCTGCGGGCGCTCGGCCGCGGGGAAGCCCGGGCGCGGCCCAGCGGCGGGGCCGGGTGCGGGGCCGGGTGCGGGGCCGGGCCTCGGCCGGCGCTGGGGACCGGGCCTCGGCCGCTGCGGAGCCCGAGCCCGGGAGCGCAGCGACACCTGCGGGCGCCCGGTCCCTGCCGGCCGCTGCTGCGGGCAGAGCGGGGCTGCGCGGGGCCCCGGCGGACACCGGCGGGCTGTGCCGGGCACGCTGCGAGCGGTCTGTCCCGGGGCAGCCTGCGCAGAGCCTTCCCTTCGGGGAGCTGCCGCGCTGCCGGGGAGCGCTGCTCCGTGCTTGGATGCCAGCGCGTACCCGGGTGCTTTGCGCAGCTGGCGCCTGCCGGCTGCGGGCCGGGCGGGGGGCTCGCACGGTCGCTGCGTGCCCGCCGAGGTGCAGGGGCGTAGCCGGGCTGCAGGACGAGGGTGCGGGGTGGGGAGCCTCCGAAAGGCAGGGCGTGTGGGGAGGGCCGGCCTGGCCCGCTCGGCAGCTGCCTGCGGTGTCGCTTCCAGGGGCCTGGTACCGCTGCCTGTTTCTAGGTGCGGTGCTGCGTCCCCAGTGCGTGTTCCCCCGCAGAGAGCAGCACGGCATGAAGCGATGCTCTGGGCCCGATCCTGTGACCCCCGTGCCATCCATGATCCCCGGAGGTTGCTGAGAGGGCTCCAAGTGCCCCAGCAGCCCCCAGATTTGAGGAGAAGAAGGCAAGGAGGGCCTTAGAGCATCGCAGCACCACGCACTCTCAGGCCGTGGAAAGCTCCTGTTCTTCCTCAGCGAGGCTTTTGTTGCTGCTTCCGTGGGTGCCAGGCCGGGGGACAAGATGGGGCGAAGGGGGTGGCCTCTGCCGGGCACGGACGCAGCCGGGCGGACTGGCTGCATCTCCCCGGGTTGCCCGGGGCTCTGGGCGAGTGCGTTTGTGTGTGCAGAGCTACCTCTAGTGGCCATGGGGCCCGGCCCGGCGCTGGGGCTGCAAATGAGCCGGGTTCCCAAATACAGCCCCGGGTGGGGGCCTCTTGGCAAGGGGCGGGGAGCCATCAGCCTTATGCCCACTGACACAAGGCTTCGGGTCACGACACTTGTATTGATCTCATGCAGGCAAGGGGGGGAACAGCTCCGTGTTTTCTTCAGGGCAAGAGGGAAATTGGGGAAGATGTGTTTTGTGCGTTGCAGGTGGGATGGATGGTGAGGCTTCCTTGTGTGCAGATCAGCAGTCGGGACAGTGCCCTGACAGCCCCTGCCAACACCCTAAGCTGCCTGCCAGGGCCTGGTGTAGTGTGGTGAGTTTTATTTGGTTGTAGCCTTCTGTGCTGAAGGCTCAAACGTGCCATGCCTTTGCTACTTTGCCCGTAACTGTTGCCCAAGACAGTGCCATGTTCACAGCATGCTAGCGTTAGGGATGTATATTTATGCTGCTAGGTAACCAGATACTATTATACAGACTCTGTGCTAGGAAGGAGGGCTTCCCCCAGCCTCTGCCTTTCTCCCCAGCCTTCCCAAATCTCTTCTGGTAACATTGCTCTGTAGATGTAGTTTAAGGTTCAGAGCATTTTCTCTGTTTTCTCAGCATCTGAAAAGAAGTACCTGAGATCCTTGTTCATAGGAAAGGCCCAGAGAGTGCAGATATTTTTCAGGCTGTGTATTTTACTTGTAGCGCAGTGGGACTGTGAGCGATGACTTTCATAAGGCACTAGAAGGCACCACTATAAGCTAAATGTGGTATATCCAAGTGATTGTATTTCTAAACAGAGCATAAAGCATGTTGTTAGCATCCTCTGTTTGAAGGACCAGCTTTAGGAAAAAGCATACAAGTAATGATTTTGTTTCAATAATGGTCCCTTTTTCTTTTCCTCCAACTCTTATATCTCATCAATAAGTTCTCCGGCCTTCATAAGTCCCCCAGATGGGACTTCCATCCTCTTTTGCCCAGGCAGAGTTATCATGAAGGGGCAGCGTCTCCGAGGACTGCTCTGGCGAGAGGTGGCTCATCCTGGAGGTAAGCTCGTTTGCCACAGTCATGAATGGTGAGAAGGAGCAGGGTGGGGTGGCAGCATAGCTGGGGGAGTAGTGGACATCTTCAAGAGGATGCAGAGGGTAGGACTGGGCTCCGGGGATGGCTGAAGTCCAACCTGAGCTTCGGTATGGGGAAACACCTCCGGACTCGTGTGAGGAGAGGCAGCTGGTGCTGGCAGGCAGTGCTTGCAGAGGGTCTGAGCATGCACCATCCGCCTGGCTGAGACTGTCCGGTGAGGTCTGCTCCCAGGGCTCTCTCTGCATGGAAGCGGGGAGAGAAGGCAAGACAGACCCTTAAGAATAAAAGCTTGTCCTGGAGGCAATGGCATATCTAGCTTGGCTTCACTCCCCACTCCCCCACTCCTTCACTAAGCCAAGCTACCCTGAGAGCCTAGCTGGGAGCACTCACGATGGTTTCTGTTGCTCTGGAGCAGTATTTGGTGTTAAAACTGTTGAAAGGAAACATTCGTGCTGTCAGTAGCGGGCAAGGCCTGGAATAGGCTCCCAGTGGGACTGATCAGCCCTGACTCTGCAGGGCCCAGGAGCTCTGCCCTGGGGGTGTGAATGGAGCTGGCTCCTGGGAAGAGGCAGGGATAGGAATAGGGAAAGGCAACTGCCTGGAGCTGACAAAGGATGTTGCTAGAAACTTAAGGAGCTTAATGGAGTAGTTGTTTTGGGGAGCAGGGAAGGTTGTTAATTTAGGAGCTGGTCTGCAACAGGAAGAGGGCACAATTGGAGGATAGGAACAAGGAGAAAAACAGTTCCCCCCCGGCCCTGCCCCATCTGCTGCGTGCTCTGCTGTCGCTGCCTCCTGTAACAGCCACATCCTTCCCGCATGAGTCCCCCTGACTTAACCCCAGCTTTAAATGGGTAATCTTTCATGGGGTGACTGAGAACCGTAGACTCACTCACTAGTAGGAAGTGCGCTGTGTCATTAGGGAAGGATGGCAGGAGAGGGGGCACAGAAGAAGGGCTGAAGAAGGAGCTGGTACCAGCTGTGAGGGGAGTAGCACGGTAATCCCCATATTGGTCAGTGAGATATGGGTCCAGAAGTGCCGGGTAGCCCTGAGTGGCAGAGGAATCGCACGAGAAGGGCTTGGACCCTAGAGGGGATGAGTAGACATCACTGACAAACTGCTTTGTGTTGTGGAAATCCAACTCAGTTGTGAAGGACCTCCTGACGCCGTAGTAACCAGCCGTGGTAGGTGAGCCTGTGGTGGTCAGAAAAAAGGGTTGGCTAAAGGGAAACCGTAACAGCAGCACCTGGGGAGCCATAGAGCTATGGGCACCTCTGCAGGTGCAAAGTAGAGCCCTTTTCTCTCTAGCATCGTCCAGGGCAGGAATCAATCTTGCCCTGAAACAGATGTGTCGGCCAAACTGCTTTTAGCACCTCAGAGTGCCCTGATCCAGCTGATGACCTCCATCTGCAGCAAACCAAATGCATTTTGGGAAGCTTCAAGTATGAGGACAGGGGTATGGGGGTTAGTTTTGCCGGTCTTTGCTTCTTCCTTGCTCTGCTACAGCTCCTGGGGAGGAGGATGGGGTTACAGCTACAAAATTATCTGCCTCTGTTCCAGCCTCACTCCGCTTTCATTGCCCAAGAGCTCAAGGGACAAAACAGGTCAGCTCCTGGTTTTGTACTTTCTTCAGCTCCAGGAAAAACTGGAAGATGCAGAGGGAAAAGAAGGGGTTCTGTGTCGCATCTCTATCAAAAGAGGTAGGAATTGCTTTAATTACCTCTCTTTCCCCTCTTTGGGAATTTCATACAAGACTACAGGGGCCTTTATTATTCCTGTTCCTGTTTTGACTCTTTCAATTACTTTCTTCCTGGGCTCTCTCTGAGGGGTGGCCCTGCTCCAGTTCTCCCTTGCTCACTTCATGTCTTTTGGAGCAGAAGAGTCAGGAGCTGTGTCAACTGTCCGACCTGCATTGAAGGTATTTATCGGTGGAGGAGATCCTCACCTGGCATTTGGACAAATGGTGACTGTGATGTGCTGGTGTTGCCCTGCAAAAGATAAAGGCATGTTAAAAGTGTCTTTTCAAAGCAAGGCGTCTCTCTAAGCATGTCGTTTGGGAAGGTGTTGGCGTAATTCAGATGCACTATTTGAACCTTGATGCTATGAGTATGAAGAGCTTAACTACAGGATTTCAAGCATGGGGCCTCTGAGGTATTAGCAGATGTAGGCTAAGAAGAGATTTTGAAGGTCTTGTGTAGAGTTGATAATATTAGAAATATCAAGATAACTGGCTTCTTTCTCATGTACTGCAGGGTCCCTTAATGCGGGTATAATGCTGAGCAGTCATTTTGGTGTTGGCACAAAACAGGTCTCAATAAGCTGGTATCTAAGTCCTTGGCTGGTCAAAACAGGCAAATTCTGTGCTGCCCATGTTCTAGCCCAGCTCTTCTGTGCTGCATCTACCTGCCACAGAGCTGCTTTAACTGGCCCCTCCTAGCAGAACAAGCAGGCTGTGTGTAGAAGGAGGTTGTTTCTAGCTCCTGTTTGGGTACTACAGCAATACTGATAATAATAATCTCCTCTTGGTCCCTAAGTAAGGGAGAATTAGCCCTGGTGCTCATGGTGGCTAATTCCTTACAAAGCACTGTGGCAAAGGTATCTGCTCCTCTGGAGCAGAGCTCGTACATGGAGTTTCATTGAGTTCTGTCTCCCAACCTCCAAACCCATAAAGCAGAAATACAGTGCCCACGGCTGCATCTACCTTGGCTGTGCTGTTGCCCTGGCCAGTGATGGTGGCATGCTATTTCCAGTTTGCATAGTGCAAACAGGAGGTTCCTGCCATAGCAAGCAACCAAATTTAGAGGTTTAGATTTGAATTAAATTTGCCAGTGCTAGGACTTCCTTTTACTGCTGAGGGAAGCTTGCAGCTGCTCCCTGCTCCGTCATGAAAATGAGCTCTGAGCCCACACAAGTCACACGGGCTGCAGGAGTGACAGGAGGTGTCAGGAAGGAGCCCTTTGGCTTGTGGGTAGATGAGGGTGTTCACACTGCAGGGTCAGGGCTTGCACCTGTCTCCAGCAGGGCCATTTTCAGCTGCAGACCTCAGTGAGGATCATAGCTGGTAATGCATGCTGCCCTGCAAAGCTAAAGCCTCCACATGCAAATCTGGTCTCAGCAGACACCCCTCTCTCGGCATCTACGTCACTTTAGTCATACCTTCTCCTGCTTCAGGGTTTTTCACCACCACCTCCTCTGCCTGCCCATGGCCATCATGTCCTGCAGCCAGCTCATGTCTGCGTTCACTGAAGAGGAGTCTCTTTGAAAGTAATGGTGCAGGCCTCTGTACTAGCGTTTAGACCCCGGTCTTAACACCCCACCAGGAAGTAGTCTAGTACTGTCTAATACTGTGTTTGAGGAAAAAGTTGAGTTAGGAGGTGCAGGTAGCACAGATGCTGCCTACAGGTCAAAGGACTACAGTGATGAGAGCTGGGATGCTTTGCTGGAAGGACAGGAAGGTCCCTGGGCACACCTGCCAGCCTCTAGTATGGAGCATTTCAAATTACCAGAGCATCTCAGCTCATCTTTGATCCCGCCTGTTCAACAGCCACTGAAACTATCTGACTGTGTGTCACAGGCAGCAGGTCCTTTTGCACATGCCTTTGATGGATAGCCCCAGAGCTGACATTAGCTGCAAGGGCTTTACCTGCCTTAATTCAATTGCAAGAGCCTCTGCAACAGCCCATCTTTGGCCTTCGTCATAGCAGGCACCTGCATACTTGCAGAGACCTACATTTCACTTGCTTCCTGGCTCCTTATGAGGTGATGAATTGCTCAGCTTAATTTAAGCCCATTAGTTCATTTTCTCCCTGCATTACTTCAGTACTGTGGGACTGGGGTAGCTGGATCTTCTGCAACACATCAGTGTGTCTATTTAGCATCACTTGAGCCCACAGCACATTTGGCTGTTGGTAAGCTTGGTCTCAGCCTGCCTTGTGCATGACCAGGCAGATATGATGGCTGGGGGTACCACAGAGAGCTGCGTTGCTTCACTGCCTTGGTAACCTAGGAGTGGTGTTCAGCTACAAGGCTGCCTTGGGGGAGTAAATGTAAGGGTCCAGGTCAAAATAATGACCTGGTCCTGCAATGGGGACCTGTGGTGCCCTTTGACCATACTTTGACTTCAGTGTATCTCCTCTCTGGGCCAAATCTGTAGTACAGCAGCTGAAGTAATAAAAATTAATAATAAAAGCAAAGCTTAGTCCGGGCAGGGCACCTCACCGGTTTGCTGACAGCAAGCTTGCTGAATGATCTGTCCCTGGCCTCTGAGTGCTGCTGGGCATAGTGCTTCATCTGTCTACCTACCAGTTTCCCCACCTGATAAGAGGGTAATTCTTTTATCGTGCAGAGGATAACTGCTGGTTCATGCCTATGCGGTGGATGAGCCAAAGGAAAAAGTGTCAGACCCTCCCTGAAGCCCAGGACCAAGCCCTTCTGCTCTGCAGTTGGTGGGAACTCAGAAGCCCAAATTGTGTGGTTTTCATCATGGCACGCACTGGTTTCCTATCATTTAGTGTGTGCAGGGCCTGGCTGTTATGAAATTGTTGCTGTTCTGCTGCCTCAGTAAACAGCCCAGCAGCTCACCTTTGATGAGCAATGACCTTTCTGTAGCAGCACAGATCTCCTCCATAGACCTCCCCTTGCACAACAAAGGCTTACTGATTTTGGAGCAAAGATCATGTTCAAACAAAAGATGCAGCTAAATTACACTGCATCATAAATATACAGAGGGGTGTTCAGTTATCTGCCGTTTGCTTTGATTCTGGATTATATTATGTCAGATAAACAGAGCTGCACTTGCAGCTGTTCTTTTCATGACACATTCAAGCAAATACGGATGTTTGCCCTGCACAATAATTTTTCGTCTCTCATAGGGAATTAGCAACAGGCCTGATTTTGCATTAGATAGACACACAACTGCTAAGCTTTGGAATACAAAGCAAAGGACAATAAAGCAAGCAGCAAGTGTTTTACAGTTCCTAGGGCTTTTGATTGCAGCCATTGAAGCTGCCGCCTCCAGAAAGGGAGCAGGTAAAGCATGATAGTTATCAACCAGGATCTGTTTTCGCAGTAAGTGCAAACACAGCAGTTGTTTCCTGATGCTCCCCAAAGCAGTCTTCCCAAATGCCTGCCTTGTGGGAGCATGTGTTTCCCAGTGACTGTCCACGGCTCAGGGGGTCTTCTGCATTAGCTGAAGGCTCTGAAGAGATCTATGGCTAGATCTTGCCTTGTTTGGTAACGTCCATTCTGTTTTTCTGCCTGTTCTGTTACACAGAGTTAACATGCATGAAGGTAACGGTGAGAAAAATACTTGAGGTCTTTTTGTTTTGCTAAAGGCAAAAAGCCTGAGGCAACTGGCTTGGGAGGAAAAGAGCATCAAAACTCCTAATATGTGTCTTCTGCTGCCAGTAATTCAGGTCTCTGCTCCCACCCTTTCCTTCCAGGACACAGTTCCAGCAGCTTGACTGCATCTCCTCATCTGTCAGTGGCTCCATTGCTCCCAATCAGCCTGGAAGTGAAGTGCTGCTAATTGGTAAAGGTGAGTCTTGAGAGCGCACAGGGAATGGCTTACTGTGCCACTGGATGCCACGTGCTGGCACCTGCAATATTGTGTCCCCTTCTGGGGGCAGCATTGCTTTTCTGGCTAGTCATTGAGAAAAAACAATGTAGCGTACTATAATTTGACTTAGGTTTCCTGTTGCCATAGGACCACTTTAAAAAGAAATCATCTCTTACAACCTGATGCTTGGCCTCTTTCCAGACCATAACATCACTGCATCTCCCCTGGCACCCTAGTATGCCAGAGAGGAGCTGGAAGGAGCACAACATTCAGGGAAGAACATCTATTTTTGTGGCACTGAGTTGTTCAAGTGTGGCTAGTGAAAAAGAAAGTTGACTTGGAAAGGTGTCGTATGCAGGATGTGACAGGAATGAGAAATTTAGCATTACTGATTTGCTTTTAAAAAAAAAAAAAGACTTTAATCCCTCAAAGGTCCACTGATGTAAAAAAATCAAGGAGCCATCTGTGATCTTTTGGGGCAAACACTAGTGTTGCAAATGTTTTTGCTATTCCCTGTCAATATTGGCAGTGCCCTGAACTCAACATAAATGCTCTTTAAACCAGAGGATTACATGACATGACTTTTCTGTTTTTAAAAAAAAAAAGAGGGGGGAGGCCACTTACACTGAAGCGGGAGCCACTGCTCTGCCTGGATCGTTTTTCAGCAAGAAGGTCTTTGACTGTGTGTTTCACTCGCACTCCTTGGTACACGCGTTTGCCAAAATCTGTAGGGACTGAGGGAAGGAAATGAGCATTAGAGGAGTTCAGTGAAAGCACAGAGTAGCTGGAAGAGGTTGTTAAGGAAGAAGAAAATTCATTGCCTCTGTACACCAAGTTAGGAAGGAGGCATATAAGACTGCTATTATTAATACAAAATCATCCCTTAGGAGCCCAACAGTGAAGGCTGCTTGTTTGCAGAGAACAAAGACTGAGGTGCCCTATTTCAGCATTGGGTGCCATGTGGTTTCTGTGCAGCTCCTTCTGTGCCAGATATGGCTGGCTGATGGTTTTTGGCTTTTGTTTTTCCAAAGAGAGCTACATTTTCCCTTCGGGTCAGCAAAATTTGATTTAACTGTACAGCCCCTACTGCTTTCAGCAGAAATGCTGTGGTTTAGCTCCTCCTTGCTCTTCTAGACTTGCTGGCTTTGAGCACATTGCTCTGCGAGCTTTGATCTCGGTGCAGCAAAGGTGGAAATACCCTGGACGGTTGGAGTGGCTCCTCTGAACGGTGATGTGAATCACAGTGCAGCTCGGGAAAGGAAAAGGAGCTGGACACTCAGGCTGCTTTGTATCCACAGCAAATACAGGCAGGTACTTGGGGACTCTGTTGCTTTATCAAGGTTATTGAGGAAGGGGTACAGTGTCTCGGCCATGTCTCCCAAGAGGCTGATGGCAGGCCTGGCTCCGCTTTCTTGACCTGCCTGGGATTCAGCACAACCTGTCCATAGGGTCTTTGTGACTTTTGGTGTGAGGCATCTATCCTCCTCCTCTGCCTGGATAAAGCTTTGCAATATCTGCCTTGTGTACAGGCATTCTGGCACAAGCGAGGGCAGAGAGGTATGAGGTATAATGCCAGGGACAGCTCTTTTACCCTGGCTAGCAGGCTGTGCCCGAACAGGGAGCTCACACCTGTGGAGCCAGGGAGCCATGTCCATATGGGCTTTTATTGAAATCTTTCAGAGAACAACTTAACTTTGAAGCTAATCCCTTGGAAAACATGCAGCTGTGTTCTTCCAAGGGAACACAGCTATTCCATAGCTCATGTGTTTGATCTCTAAAATTGTTATTTATCATTTTGCCCTTCTGCTTTTCAGGATGTGAAAAGCTCCACTGGCTCCATTTGTCACTTTCATTCATGTGGCATTGTGTCCCCAGGTGCTCATACGCATGAAGAGCTTAGAAAGGAAAGAGCAGAGGGTTTAAACAACACAGAAGCTCAGTGCTGGCTTGGGGTTACCCCAAATGTTTTCTGTTGGGCCATAGTAACTGCAATTTTGGGCAACTGCAACTTGGTTTTGGTGTTTGAGTACTAGCCAAGAGACTTCATCCAAGACTAGGTACAAGGCAAACACATTGCAAGAGACAGTGCCCCAAAGAGCTTATGATCAAAATAGTCAAAATAGACTTGAATGCTGAGTCCATACCAACCAGCAAGTATCCGTGGACAAGCCAGGACACAGCCAGACATGGATATCAACTCTTGCAGCTGAGAGGAATCTCTATACTGAGGCTGGCTCTTTTCTACGGCCCAAGGAAGAAATCTCCCTCCTGTAGTCCATTTTCAGGGCTGTTTTTACTGAAAGCAGTTGGAAGCATGGGTACCTGGTGTGCACATGTAGCTGGAGCTCAAAAGCTGTGGCAGAGCAGGTATAACTAGCAGAAACAGCTATACTTTCTGCATCGGAAACTTCACATCTTTGCATGAGAGTTCCTTTAGAGAGAACAGTGTTGCAGTTTGATGGAAAAGCCTGAACTGTATAGCACATTTCACAGAGTTCCATCATGGTTTGATACCTGCAATAACTCATGCAGACTTTGCTAGCTGCATCTGGTTGAAGATTCAGGCCTTGATTCAGCACAGAACTTCTGGAGGAGGACTGAAGCCAAGGAGACAGTCTCGTATTTAATTTTCAGAATGGGGATATTTCTAAAATAGCATCACTGGAAAAGCTGTGAGCAGCTTTTATTCTTTTATTCTGCAGTCTGATATTGCCAGATCCTACAACCTCTTTGTATTAACTGGCCTTGCTTGTCTGTGACCATTTCTAGCAAGTGTCTGATGTTCTGCACTTCTGCAGTCCTGTTTTCCTAACATCTTTCCTATGGTCTAAAGACACTAGAAAAACACTTCCACACCTCCTTACTTTTACACATGGGTGCTGTGCTATTGAAGTTACTTCACTCATATACTCACAGTTATTCCTCTGCTCAAGTTCTTATAAGTAAGTAATGCAATGGCTCTGTCCTCTAACCCTGTTTTTAACTTACATAACTAAACCTGTTGCTTTCAGTGAGTTATTCAGCAGGATCTGATGCTGAGCTATTAGAACTCCAGATAACTCTGCTTATTGGCAGCATCGGGGAAGGGAATGCTAATTTAGGCCCGAGTTTATATAATTTTCAAGTAAATTGAATCATATTTCACATCATTTTGATCTAACTGCTTTTTGGGAAAATATTGCATTGTGAAGGAATATAAATTCAATCTAGAGAAGGCGGAACATGCTAATAGATACTATTAAATTCTTGGGACATTAAAGATGCCACATGTTGATTTTAGACAATTCTTCTTTCTGATTTTTTTTTTTTTTAATATAAGCCCAAGGATGGCATGGTATGTTCTTTCCCTGATATTTCCATGAAGATGCATCTTTATGCCTGTGAAAAGTCAAGGTGCTTAAACTCACCTGTTTCCATTGTCGTCACTGCTGACAAGTCCCAGCTCTCAGATTCTGCAGGACTTTGGAGAAGGGCCGTCTGTCATGAGCTTCCCAGAGCAGAGTGAAGTCAGTGCTCATACTCCACTGGTAAAGTTCCAGCTGAGCCTGATGGAAATATGTTTTCTACAATTTAGTGATGTCTCCATGATACCTTGTTTGGGATTTGCTTAAATGCAAATCTCTTGATGTGTGTTTCACTCCAATTTGCATGGTCAGTGTGGATCATTCCCGAAGAGTCTCTTTCCTGTCTGAGCTGACATTTCATGGATGAAAACTGAGCTGAGGTTTACTGACAGAAAAATCTTGGGTTAAAGTGAAAGGCTGGTAAGTCTTGCGGTGATGAGCCATCTCCTTACAGGTGAGGAACCTGGCTGAGAAACAGGGCTTGGGACAAGAGCATCTTGTGTGCGAGACACCCATGTGCTGTTGAAGATGCACATAGCAGGCCTTACTCAGGGAGTAGTATTGTCTCTCTGGGACCCCACAGGCTAGCTTGTGCATTGCACAATTAAAACTGGATCTTTGGACACTGTGAACCCAGGAGGCTTTGCATGGCATCATCCACTAGCACCTGTGGGGAGAGGGGTAACAGTCATGGGACCAGCAGGAACATCCTTTAGCAAACCCAGGGTTTGGCTCTCTGTTATCAAACAAGAGGTCCCCTTTCTGAAGGTCTGAGGTTAGCCTCCAGTGAGGTGCCAGGAGGGGAAACAGCAGCCAGGAAAGGACCTGTTCTTACACTGCTGCTGGACCCAGATTAAAGGGACCTTTGGCCAGGCCTGCTATAGCCATTCCTCTGTTCCCAGCCTCCAAACGATAGCGAGCCTGTTTCTGCAATATCTGAACCAAGGCAGAGTTAAGCCTTTAAATTCTTCTTTAAGCACTGTAGCTTATATCCTAGGTCTGAAACATATCCACACTTGCTGAGAGTGCCATTTTCCCTGCAACTTGGTTAGCACAACCTATCAATACGGTGAAGACAGGCTGTGATGAGGCAGATGATCTCTGGAGCGTTTTGTGTGCAAGCAGAGTGGGCTGGTGCACAGTATTGCTGTGCTCATCTTACACAAGCAGGACAAGACTGGCGCCAATATGTTCCTCGTAATTAAATATTTCTCCTCTTGTGGAGTCTGCTGCCAGCTTGTGGGTCTATTAGGTAAGATCTGTCCCTCTTTGTAATTCCATGCGCTTTCCCAGGCATTGGCCTGGAGATGAATTTGGCCTGTCATGTGAGCTGCCTTCCTGGGGAAGGCTACTGGGTTTTTTAAGTGTAGTTATTCTTTTCCTTCAGAAGAAAAATAAAACACAAAGAGCATCAGCTGGCAAAGACTGCATCTGCTCAGGCTATTGAGGCAAGTGGGGAAGGCAGAGCTGAAATAACATCCTGAATAATTCCCAATATTCTTAACTTGCAGAATGACTTGGGTATTCTGCCTGCTCAGACATGGAGCTCGGGACCAAGATAACATCACACAGTCAAGCTCATGGAAGACTCGAGCTCCTGTATACACAGTCTTTCACCATGTGTATATGTCCTCTTATCTAAGACGAGTCTTATTTTGGCCTGTCCATTCCTGGCCACCCCCTCCTAGTACCCACAGGTGTCTCGGATTTGGCTGTCAGGTAATAGAATGGGCAGGAAGCACCAGGCGGGCCGGGGAAGCGTGGGCAGATGTAAAGTCGCAACAGAAGAGGGCTGTCTTTGCTTTGTCAGCAATAGGCTTAGTTTGCCACCTGGCTCCTGGCAGGCTTCCCAGGTAGTTTTGTCTCCTGTGCTGGATATTTATATACCTTGGTTAGGATATACAAGTTAAATCCCAGCCCCATTCAAGCTAATAGCTTTGCACTGTCTAGCCAGTCCAGGTGTTTTCTGTGCTGATTACAAAACAGTTACATTGAAAACAACAGATCCTGCAGAAAACAAATAAACAGAGATAAAATAAAAATTCAGCCAGCCTTCTTTTAGATAAGATCCATCTCTTACCCTACATTTCATTTGAAAAAGCATCAGACCCAGATTTTCTATATGATTTCATGAATTTGGGCATGTACTTTCCATTCACGTCAGAGGGGAAAGCCTGTGTGTATGACAGGAGTTACAGAAGCAATCGTGTATTGGCAAGGCACGCTTTGTGGCACGTTTTATACAATCCCATTTGGTTTTAGCATGGCATTTACCTGTGCCAAAGCAACCTTTCTGAGAATTGTGTCTCCATTTTGCGTTACAAAAGCCTGGAACAACAGATATAGTAGTCAACGTACGTTTGTTTAATGCAAACTGTCCTTTCAATCTGTCTTCTCATTACAGAGTCAAGAGAGTATGTTGCGTTATCTCACAGCAGGAACCACAGTACTGGTGGGTTTTGTATTCGGCGCTTGGCCGGGATGCCCGGTTGCGTGGATTTTGAGGGCTCTCTTTGTCTGCGCGAGGAACGACTCCGGAGGCACCAGAAATGAACGTCTGCGGCAGTCGCAAAGCCTGTGCTGGTAGTCTCCGCACGCTCCTGCAACGCCAGGTTCCGTGCCAAATCTTATAACAACAGAAGCGGTCCCGGCTCCCGGGATAGGGGTTTCCCAACACCAAACGCGAGTTAGTTCCGCGGGTGTCTGCGAGGACGCGCTCGCGGGGCAGCCCCAGGCGGCCCCGGAACCTTTGTGAGCCGGCGCCGCTTCCCGGCGGGCCCGCTCGGCCGCTGCACGCGCGCAGCCGGCTCTTGCGCGGGGATTGGTCAGCGGCCCGGCGGGGCGCCTGCGATTGGGCGGGCGGTCGGGCGCGGTCCGTTGGGTTCCGGCGCCCCCCGGTGGGGTAGGGGCGGGCGGAGGCTGAGCGGGGCGGTTTCCCGCGCCCGGTGCCCCGGCCCCCGCCTCGCCCGCCGGTTCGGCGCCGCTGGGCCCGGCGGCCCGCCGCGGTGGCTCCGCCCCGGCTCCGGCCGCCCCTGCGGGAGCGCGGGGCCGCCCCTGCCGAGGCCTGCCGGACAGCGCCGGGGCTGGTTTCGGGCAGTGGGTGCCCGCGACGGTGAGGGGAGCCCCTGGCGGCTCGCCCTGCCCTCCAGGGCCGGCGGCCCCGGCCATGCCTCCCGCCAAGGCCGGCGGCAAGGAGGCCTTGGTGCTGCAGTGCGAGTGGGAGGTGTGCACCTACGTGGCCTCGAAAATGGAGGAGTTTTGCGAGCACGTGGCCCAGCACCTGCAGCAGCACGTTCCCGGGGAACACCGGGATGAGATGGACCCTCTCGGTAAGGAGCTAGCAGCCTCGGCCGCTGGGGCGTGCGAGCCCTCTCCTCTGAGATAGTTCCTTGTGAGAGAATGTTCCTCTCCCTGAGGAGAGCAGCGCTGCCTGTTGCAGGACTGGAATCTCATGAAAAATGCCGTGGTGTTTGTCTGCAGGATCCTGAGCTTTACTCTCAGAGTTTCCATCAGACCATTATGGCCGGTATGTCTCCTGTTTGTGTTGCAGAGGAATACACATGTTTGTGGCAGGAATGCGGTTTCTGCTCCCCAGAGAGCTCAGCCGACCTCATTCGCCACGTCTATTTCCACTGCTACCACACCAAGCTGAAGCAGTGGGGGCTGCGGGCCCTGCAGAACCAGTCAGATGTGAGCCATTGCCAGCTGGACTTCCAGAGCCGCAATATCATCCCTGAGATCCAGGAGAACTTTCTGTGTCTGTGGGAGTACTGTGAGGTGAGAACAGGGGATCCAGTTTTGCTTTCCTCTGTGTTGTCCGTGATGTGGCGGCCAAGGGAAGGAGAGCTGCTTTTGTCCTGCAGCTCACCTGCATGTCTGCCTGTTATCTGTGTTTGTACCTGTGTGAAAGCGTCTGTTGTGCTCTGGCTGATGCCAGCTCGAGCTGATCTTTTCCCCCTGTTCTGTCTGTCCCTGCTCCCCAACAGAGATCATTTGATAATCCCGAGTGGTTCTATCGGCATGTGGAGGATCACAGCTTCTGTTCGGAGTACAAGGCAGCAGGGAAGGAGAACCATGTGGTCCTCTGTGGCTGGAAAGGTTAGTGGGTGCATGCGAGCCCTCTCTAGAGAGCTTTGCACAGGGCTGGATTGCAAATGTTGAACAGGAGAACTCTGTACTCCTTGGCAGGGTTTCAGAGAGCCTCTTGAACTTTAAGAATATGTGTGCATGGTCCTAACAGTGAAATACTCCTGTAGAATTCCCTTCAGGGGATCCAGTTGAGTGCATAATATTAAACTTTTAATTTGAATTTAATTACTACCTAGAAGAAAAGGCTCCAGTTTAACTTCTTCAATAATTTCTCTCTCCTGTGTTTGTGCAATTGCTTTAGCTACTTGCAGTGGTGGGGGCCCACACCAGTTGTACACTAGTGATCTCATTCTGCTGTGGCCCTGCTCTGTGAGCTTTTTGGAGAAGGGAGTTGATCCTTGCTAGTCAAAACAGAAGCAAGAAGCCTGCCATTCGGTCAAGCTGTGGATCATGGCCCATGTTTGAAGGATTTTAATGGCATTCTGTTGTATGTTTAGACTGCGATTGCACCTTCAAGGGGCGCTGCAAACTGCGGGAGCACTTGCGCAGCCACACGCAGGAGAAGGTGGTGGCCTGTCCTACCTGTGGGGGGATGTTCGCCAACAACACCAAGTTCTTTGACCATATCCGCCGTCAGACTGCGCTGGACCGTAAGCTCCTGCGGGTTGGAGAGGAGTGGGTTGTGTGCAGTTCTCTGGCTGCGCCATTTGGTTTGCTAGAGCTGCCTGTTCTCTGCGAGGAAAGGACAGAGGTGTGCTTGGAAACAGCCTGGTTTCTCTGGTGGCTGGGAACTCAGACACTGATGAATCTCTGAGAAGTGTCTTCTTGCAGAGGCAGGAGGGTTGGAGGCTGAGAAGGCTGCACAGGGCTCACATTGCTGCAGCCGGAGCTGTTCCTCCTATAGGGACCCAGGACTGAAGTCAAAGGCAGCAGCTGGACACTTGTAGCAGCAACTGGGGATTTGCTTATTGAGTTCCCTTGTGCTGTGCTGGTGACGTGTGTGTGATGGTTGCTCCCCAGTTCCTGCACTGGCAGCACAAGGAGGCTGTGCGAAGGGGAGGCAGATTGGTCTTTGCAAGCGGTGGGGTTTTTTTTTTTGTTTGGCTTTGTAGTCAGTGTCTGCTCTCTCTGCCTGGAGAGAAGGGTTCCTAGCTCCACTGTAACTACCTCTTTTTCTCACTTGCTGCTCTTTGTGCTGTTCTCTCTGCTTTGGTCTCTTTTCTCACCACCACCTCCCCTTTCCTCCTGGCCCTGGTGCTGCAGAGCAGAGGTTTCAGTGTTCTCACTGCTCCAAGAGGTTTGCCACAGAGAGGCTGCTGCGTGACCATATGAGGAACCATGGTGAGTAAAGGCCCCTTCTCCCAACTGAGGCTCTGAAGAGTGTGTGCTCTCCCCTGCTTTGTGGTAATGTTCTCCACCCATTCTTTTGCACAGTGAACCATTACAAGTGCCCTCTGTGTGACATGACCTGCCCGCTGCCCTCCTCCCTGCGCAATCACATTCGTTTTCGGCATAGTGAGGAGCGGCCATTCAAGTGTGACTACTGTGACTACAGGTGAGAACCAGGGCTTTCCGTCTCCCAGACTGGTGACAGAGAAGCACCCAGTCATGTGTGTGTATGTGCTACACAGTGTTCAGCTTTGTTCCCTTATCATTTCCTTTTAGCTGCAAGAATCTCATTGACTTGAGGAAACATCTGGACACGCACAGCAAAGAGCCAGCCTATCGCTGCGAGTTTGAGGCTTGCAGCTTCACTGCACGTTCCCTCTGCTCCATCAAACTGCACTACCGGAAAGTCCATGAGGTGGGAAGGGAGCAGAGGGCTATTCTGCTGCGTACTGTCTCCCAGTGAGGCTGAGAACCACTAAGTGCAACATGCTGTACAGAAGCATGAGGCAAAAAGCTAAAGTCAAGTGCCCTAGGCTGACCAGGGCTGTAGGAATGTGAGGTCGGGTTGCGTTCCTTTCTTACTGCTGCAATGATATGTCATGTCAGTCTTCTCAGAGAACCTGATTCCTCCTTCCATGCACATGCATGGATACCAGGCCCTCTGATCAGACTCATGGGGTATTTACATCCCTCTCTCTGCCCTTCAGGGTGACTCAGAGCCCCGGTACAAGTGCCATGTCTGTGACAAGTGCTTCACACGTGGAAACAACCTCACTGTCCACCTCAGGAAGAAACACCAGTTCAAATGGCCCTCGGGGCATCCTCGCTTCAGGTACTGCCCATCTTTAGCTCCTCACTACCTCCTCTCTAGTGCAGGAGACAGCTGGAGCTGCGTCTTGCTGGAGCAAAGATCTAGCAGTGCTTGGGCTCTGATGTTTGCCTGTAATGTGCTCAAGACCCATTTCCCAGTAGCTGGGAGGCACTGGGCAGCAAGCATTCAGTGGGATCTGGCACAGCAACAGAGCAGTGCTGGGTGGCAGCTCTAGCAGTGGGTCGGAGATTAGGGGCAAGGGCAGCAGTGGTTCCATCAAAGCTGCATCTGGTGGGACGCTTCTGAGCTTGGCAGGGTCCAGGTCCAGGTGTCCCATTTTAGAGAGAGCTGCTATGGATCAGTCTCTTGACAGATGCCTCTGCTGCATCCTCTCTAGGAAACTCCAAAGGGTTTCCAGAGTCTAAAAGCTGGGAGGGGAAGAGGATGGACTTCAAATGCTCACAATGAAAGAGTGGTGGAAGGAGATGGGCATGGGAGATGATAGAGGCCTGGCAGTAAGCTCAGAAGCTGCCACATGGATGGGTTTTTAGGGGTAGGGGCTGAAGGGTTTTTATGCTACTTGCCTGGTATCATCTATGTAGCACTGGGCATTGGAACCCAGAATATAGTGCCCCTTCCTTGGCTGCTGCTTCAAGGCTGCTACCTGTCTCTTGGGAAGGGGCTGCAGTGTGACTGGCTCCATCACCCCTGCCTGTCTCTGCTCAGGTACAAGGAACATGAGGATGGCTACATGAGGCTGCAGCTGGTGCGTTACGAGAGTGTGGAGCTGACAGAGCAGCTACTGAAGGACAGAGAGAAGCGAGGGGAGGCACTGGATGGCTCAGCTGAGTGTGTGGTGCTGTCTGAGGGTGAGGGCAACCTGCAGGGCATCATTCTGGAGGCCCCGGCAGAGGCTCCCCTGGTAGAGAACAGTATCACTGAGCTGCCAGCGGCCCCGCTGCGCCTGGCCCCTTGTTCTCCTGACAGCCCTGAGCCAGCACGGCTGAGTGCCTTCCCAGGAGCAGCGCTGTCATCGGAGCAAGAACCCAGCACCCCAGCCAACCCCATCATCCGTGTGGTGAACCGGACCAATGAGCACGGGGAGAGTGAGACCGTGTATTACGTCATGGCCAGCACGTCCTCAGAGGAGCAGGTGGCAGCAGCTGGCGGGCTGGCTATGGAGCTGGAGGAGAATGTCATGGACCGTCTGCAGAAGACTGCTGAGGAGCTGGGCATCCAGATTGTGTGAGGTGCTCACTTGCATCTCTGCATGAGGAAAACTTGGGCTTTCATGGGATGTGCTGGTGGGGGAGGTTGGGAAGTGCTTGGGGGAGAGGGCTGAGCTCGTCTTTGCCTACCTGCACCTGGCTAACTGCTGCCCCAGCCTCACTGGCTGCTGATTCTGGTCAGCATGGGGAGAGGGGAAGGACAGGTCTCTCTCAGTTGTGGGTCAAGTATTCTGAGCTGGAAGGAGCTGTCTGTCCTCTCCTTTTGGGCATTAGGGACTAGCAAGCCTCTCCCACCCTTCCAGGAGTTTTGGCCTTAGCCTGACGCAGGCCTTCCCCTCTTGGTCACTCACTGGTGATGTGGTCCCTGCTGCTGTGCAGCTAAGTTGTCAGCCCTTGCGAAGCCTGGTCCTCAGCTAGGATCTCCCCAGGCGGGATGGTGTGCTGAGCAGACACTGCAGCTGAAGCCTCTTCCCTGGAGAAATGTGTGGCCCTTAGCAGGCCCGTTCTTCTCCATCCATACTTTGTTCTCCAAGGGATGGCGTGCTCTACTTCTGCCTTCAGCAGCCCTTCCCTGCACATCATCTTTCCAAGGGTGTTCAGCTGGTGCTGTTGGTGATGTTTGCACCGCTGATCCCATTACACTGCGCTGATCTCTGGGAGGAAAGGGCTGGAGGTGCTGTCCCTTGCAAGCTACTGCTACCCTGCAGCGCTGGGGGATTGGGAGCTTCTTACTACTTCTGTCCTTCCCTGGGTTTCCTCCCCACATTGGGGTTTGGGCTCCTGCTTGGGCAAAGTGTACTTTGGCAAGACAAATAAAAGTCAGACTGCCAGGCCAACCAGTGTCTGGTGTCTGTTTCAGCCCTATCCCTGCCAGCTGTGGCGTGTTGTGAGAGGATGAGACCAAGTTGCCTAGAGCCTGCAGCGTGGGAGGTGGGCACTGAAGAGCTGCCAGGATCACTTGACATGTCCTATGTGCTGCCACTTGGTGCAGCTGGCAGCTGCCTTGGAGAGTGTTGTTCCACATCCCCAGAGGTGGCACTGGAAGGCCAGGTTTAGCTCTGGCACTTTTGTTCCTTGCTGTCCTGATGCAGGTTTGATTTTTGCTGCCTCCTTCAGGATGTGAATGTCAGCTGCCTGCAATGTCACTTTCTGAATATAGAGAGTAGCCTGGGCTTGTGAGCAGAGCCAGCTCGCCCTTTGTCGAGCGATTTGGATGAGGACAGTGTGAAGCTGGTGTCCCTGGAGGGACACTTGGGCCCTCACCACCCTGTGTGTGGAGGTGATGTGCCCAGACAGAGGCAGGGAAGGTGCCCTGCCAATCTCCTGGGCTGGACGCTGATTTTTTTTTTCCCCTCGCTTCCTTTCTCGAGTAGTTCAGCAAAAGCTGTTGGAATTCCAGGTTAAGGGAGGAAATCACTTTATGCTAAACCATTGGCCATCTGTTCACTTTCTAATTGCAAACACTGGGTGTGATTTGTGGCTGTGCTCTTAGGATGGGGTGATGAGAGCAGCCCCTTAGGCCTGCGCCCTGGGTGAGGGTCAGCATGCTCTGCAGTTGCCGTACACAGGGGCTGGGTGAGGAGCAGGGATGAAGTGGGCAGAGCTGCCCACTGCAGGCTGTGTGGGAAGGTTTATTGGGGCTGCATGCGTGTGTGAAGGGCAATGTGCACCCCTGCGCCCCAATGCTGCTTTCTCCAGGGGCGTGCATGCAGAGTGCCTCCCGTGGGCCAGTGAAACGCAGCTGGGGCCACGCGCTGGGCACCTTCTCGGGGAGGCAGGGTAGGAGGCAGCTGGCTGTCCAGCAGCCCTGACAGCATGCACTGCAGGAGGATGCTGCTAGCTCTGGGGAGAGCATCCCTGGGCTGCCGGCATGCGATGTGGCCGGGCCTTGCCCAGCCTTCCCCGCCCCTGTCTGGCCCTTGCTTCCTGGTACTTGGCAGAGCTGGGCTGAGAATACCTTCAAGAGAAAGGCCTCCCTCCTGCCAGGTTTGCATTCGCAGCACTTCAGCTTGGCCCTCTTTCCAACACGCGGGCTTCAGGGCTCTGCTGCCAAAGCCACGGCTGCACCTGCATTATCTTGTACTATGGTCCTGCTGCACAACGTGTTGGGAGCGGAGGCGAGGCTGTGGTGGCTGGAAGGAGTTGTCCCTTTAAACACTGGTTCCAGGGACAGTAATCTGCCAGAGATTATCTGCTGGGAAGAGGATTGGCATTAAAGGGAATGTCTCCTCCCTTCCCCCATGTCCTACAGCATCCCCTGTCCTGTGTGTATGGAAACCAAGTTCACTTTTTCCTGGGCAAGCAGAGAGGGGGCCTTTGATTTGAGGGGCAAGGGGAGGAGGACAGTGCGCGCTATGGGACTGGGCCTCCTCTTCCTCGCCATGCTGGCCATGCTGGTCTCCTGTGAGGACCCAGAAGGTAACAGGGTGTGTGGGGGAAGAGGGGCTTACAGGGTGCCCCAGAGCTGCTGGCACCTGGCTGGACTGGTCTTCCCCAGCCGGGAACAAGACCTTTGTCATGACCCTGTGCTGAGGCTTGGCGCAGGGGAAGCAGGAGCTGGTTTGCAGAAGAGCTGGGGGCTGCAGTTGGCTGCACTCCTCACCGCAGCAGGGGTCGGGGAGTGGGCTGAGATGAGCCTTCGCTGGGCTTGTGCCGCCTCCCTGCAGCTCTCTGAGGGCTGGGCAGCGGGCAGGAAGGCTGGTCCTCAGCCCCCTGCCCCAGCCTAGCCCTGCCCTGCCTTGCTTCCTGCGGCACCAGGAGACCGGGATACTTACTGGTCTGGCACAGCGCCCATCTGCTTGGGGGGCTGCAAGGGGAAGCACAAGGAGCTGAAGAGGAGCCAGTGCGGGAACGGCAGCTGCTGCTGGCTGGGCTACAAGTCCTTCTGCAGAGGTAGAGCCAGAGTGGGGAGACCGGGGGGGCTCGGGGGATGGCTGCAGGGCTTGCTGCAGCCAGCCTGGGGAGGGCAGGTTTTGTGCCACGCACACGTGCATGGAGTCTCTCCAGCAGCCCAGTTCTCGGGCCACAAGGCAACACAGCCTGGGGCACCCGCAGAGCCTGCCCAGCACCCTGGTCCTCGCCCAGGACCTGCAACCTTGTCTGGGTGCATCCCCTTGGGCTGCCACTCTGCCGAGCAGGCTGCGCGGGGTGCTAGCCTCGCGCTGCACTGCCCGCGGGAACCTCCCTGTCCCCAGTGAACTGCGGGCGACCCGAAGCGGACTTCAACTCAGTGGTGTACGGCAACGACTGGTGGGTTGGCTCAGTGGTGCGGTACAGCTGCCGGCCTGGATTCCTGCTGCTGGGGGACCCAGCCAGCGCCTGCCAGTCCGATGGACGCTGGAGCCCCAAGCCCACTTGCCTCCGTGAGTACTCCTGGGTGTCATGCTGAGCCTGAGGGGGCACCCTGCCCGCACGGGGAGCCAGTGGGAGGGCTGCAGGCATGTCTCCCATCCCTCTTTTCCCCCAGCCTGCTGTAGGGCTGGTGTGCACCCCATGACATGCTCTGGCCCTGTGCTTGCAGGGATCTGCCTGCGAGGTCGGATCGAGATCAGCGAGCGGGATATTACCGGGAGGTGCTCCTCGTCTTGCAGCACCCAGGCCCACCTGGGAGCCTTCCTCAATCATGGCTGCATCAAGATCTCAGCCTGTGTCACCAAGCACTCAGGCTGGGCCCGCTGGTTCCTGCGCTGCGACGTCTGTGAGTGCGACTGCCATGTCCCGTGCGGTGAGTCCCAGCAGTGGCTGACCACCTTTGGTAAGGGCCTGCCTCACTGTTTCATGGGAAGGGTTGGCACTGAGAGCTGGGAGCTACCGAACAGCTCAAAATCTGCTGTTCTCGCTCTCCTTACAGCTTCCTCCGGGTAGAGCTGGGCCATCTGGGGCTGTGGCCACTGGCCCCATGCTGAGGGAGGCTTGCACCCTGGATGTCTGCTTCCCTTTGCCACATCTCCATTGCTGCACTCCTTCCATAAGCTCCGTCCATCCCAAGGCTGTCATCTGAGAGGAGGAGACATTCTGGACTCACTCTTGCAGGGCTGCCTTCCTGCCTGGCCCCATCCCGTGACTCTCTGGTGGCAGGGGATGCTCCGTGAGCAGCAGGTGCTGGGGAGCTGCCTGTGTTTCCTGCAGCTGGGCGTGGGGACATTGCTGTCTCCATTTGCCCAGCTGCTTCCTAGAGGAGGCTCATATCCCCTTTTGGAGGGGAGGTAGCACATGTGCCTGTGCCTGTTGCAGAAGTATCTATCCCATCTGTGCTGCAGGCTGTGATTTCTCCCTGCCAGGTATTTCCTGCACACAGACCAGGCCCTGGCCTGAGTGGTAGATCTGCCCTCTGTGCTTGCTGCAGCCGTCAGGCAGAGCTGGAGCGTGCGACCTGCCTGCTATCCCCACGCCACGGGCAGAGCTCGCAGGGCAGAGCAGCCTGGCCAGGGCTGCACACCCCATTGCTGAGGAGTCAAGTGTTACAGTGGGACAAACTGCCCTACTCCCTCCCTGGGAGCACTGGGGCCAGGACAGCTGTGCAGGGGAAGGTCTCAGCTCCCAGGTGCAACGTCTTTCCCATGGCCTGGTCCACACGCTGGCTGCAGGTCATGCTCCTTCCAGGGGTCTACGGTTGTGCCCTGAGAGCCCATTTCCACAGGGACTTCTCTCCCAGCAGCTTGGGGCCACAGAGAGACATGGTAGCCAATGCCCTGCAGCCAGGATGGGTAAGGAGATCTAAGAGGGGTGTCCTGAGTAGAGCAGGGCTCTCTTTGGTCCTGTAGCTGGAGAAAAAGACCTGGGGTGTGGGCCCACAATGACTCCTCCTAGGCACTTGAGAAGGGAGCTGGGGTTGTGGGCTCTCCCTGCACAGCTGCTATTAAAGTGGCCCTTAGCAGGAGCAGCCATCAAGGGCGCTGCTATAACCCTGTGCTATGCCACCTCTCTTCTCAGGAGTGGGTTTCTGACCAGGCTTCTTTCCCTAAACTCTTTGTTCTCCCCACTGGTTCTTCACTTCTCGCTGGGGCAATGCTCAGTGGGTTGCATTCGTGCTAACGCTGGTACCCAACTCCAGCCAGGAACAGCCTCGTGCTCCCTGGGGACTGCCCTGGGTCCCTCTGAAGCAGCAATGGAAAAGCCAGAATTTTTATTCCCCCAGGGAAGGAGAAGGTGGTCTGGAGCATGTGTGATGGGATTGCCAGGGGAGCTGGAGGACCAGCGGCACTACTATGGCTAATTAAAAATATGTTTACAGGAAATCACACAGGTTTTTCAGTCACGCAAAGAGATTCCGATGCCTGCTCTGTCCCTGGAGCCCTGGACGTACATGACAGAGCCAGGACAGGCTCCCTCTGCCACTGTCCTGGACATGTGAGCCACCACAGGGACACAGCTATGGTCAAGGCCACTGTAGGAAGGTCCTAGCTGGGGACCAGATGGATGCTGAATGTGCCCATGGCACTGGCGACAAAGCCTTTCTGGGCACTGGACTCCCATCCCTGCTGGCCTTCCATCTTGAAACTACTCCACAGCAGGATGCTGCAGCAGCTGCTGGTTGCTGTGTGGCCACCAGCTGGGTCTCAGGAGCTCCCAACCCAGCCTTGAGCAGCTGAGAAGGAAGGGGCTTTAACATCAAGGGGGTTCACTCCCAGACCCTGCTCGTGCCCACCTGCAGGGAAGCAGGGCTGTTTTGTGCTGCGCAGAGCAGGCTTGGGCTGAGACCTGCTAATGGTGAGTACCCTGGGCACTGGAGTCAGTGTGCTGAACGCAGAGCAAACCGGATGGGTCCGGTGTGCCTTTTGCTCCATGAGGGGATGACTTAAGACCTCCATATGGAGCTTGGCTCCACGACCACCTCCTTGTGACCTGCCCCTGCCCAGCCTGTGGGCTGTCCTGCCCCACAGTCTCTCCTCTGGCTGTATCCTGCTCTGCCAAGGAACCAAACCGCTGCCCTAAGCTCTGTCCCAGCCCAAGGCTGGCTGCGGGAGGGGAAAGCTTTCCTTTGCTCAACAGATGGGTTTTTAATTAATACTCTTGCTAGTGCCACTCATTTCCATATGTCTTTCGTGTTTAAGTGCTGTGGTGGGTGAGAGGTGTGAGTAACAGCGAGGATGGAGCCAGGCGTGGTGCTGAGGAGGGTGGAGGTGCAGGGGGTGGCAGGTCCCCCATGATGAGCTGCGGAGGGGAGTGTGTGCTGGGGGCAAAGCCCTGCTGGGGGGGGCACCCTCCTATTGAGGCCCTTTGCGCTCGGCTGTAACCCCACCTGGCTCTCGATGCCCGGTGTGGGCTTCTCGGGCAGTCCTCTGCATTGCAGCCCGAGGTTCAGGCAGCTGGGGTGGCTGCGCGGAGGTGTGGCCCCTGTCCCAGGTCAGTGCCGGGCTGAGCGGGGGCCAGGCGCATCCCTGGTGGGAGCAGACTTAGGCTGCCGGGCCTGCGGGGTTTGGGGCCGAGGTGGCAACGGAGGGAGCTGCGGTGGGCTCTGCCCCATATGTGAAGAGCAGCAGGCAGCGGGGAGGAGTGCGGGGGGGCTGCGGACACAGGGCTGGCACCCACCAGGATTGGGGGCTGGGGATGCTCCGGGCCTTGCGGCTTGCGGGGAGAGGAAATAGGGCCGGTCCCTTTAAGAGGATTTTCTGGCTGCCTGGCAGTGCTGCCTTGCCTGGGCAGCCCATCCTGCCGCCCCGACAGGCAGCGGCAGCAGGGACGAAGCCGGCGGAGAGGGGCACCGCGGGGCGCGGGGGGCTGCTAGCCACTGCCGGGCTGGGGGCGGAGACCCGCCCGCCGCCCGGCCCAGCCCAGCCCAGCCCTGCGGCGGGATGGGGAGGAGACCCCGGCTGGGGAGCCGGGGGGACAGCGCCCAGCCCGGGGCCCGGCGCTGAGCACCGGCCGGCGGCCGCCGAGCCGCTCCCTGCCCGCCCGGCGCCGGCCCGCAGCCCCCGCCGCGGGCATCGCCCCTTTGTCTGCGGAGGCGGAGGGCGCTGCGGCGGCGGGGAGAGGAGCTGCCGCGCCCGGTGCCGGCCAGGTGAGCCGGGGGGGAGCCGGGGGGGGGCCTGCGGGCGCCCCTTCCCCGGGGCGGGGGCCGGGCGGGCTGCGGGGGCGGCGGGGGATGGAGCCGGGGCGGAGGAAGAACGTCCTCGGCGAAGCTGCCTTCCCCACCCCTCGCCTCGGGGGTGGGCTGAGCCGCGGAGAAGCGGCTTGCGGGCTTGAGCGCTCCTGGGAACGGCCAGCCAAGGAGGCAAGGTGAGCCCGAGGGCGCCCGGTGCCCCCCGCGCCCCCCGCTCCCGCGGGCCTGCACCCTGGGGCTGCGCGTCCCGGAGCTCCTGGCTGCTGGGGGGGGGCCGAGCGCGGGGGTCCCGCAGCCCCCGTTCCCACCTCTTCTTCCCCCGGGGCTGGCTTTCTTCCTGCCCTGAAAGGGATCTGGCCGCAACAGGGAGGCGGCCGGGAAGGTCTGGGCGCAGCTCCTCACGAAGCCGGCTTCCCCTTTCAGGGGATTGTGTGTGCATTGCAGCTGCAGCGAGGAGCTGCCTGCAGCCTGCGCCTCAGCAGAATGTAGGTTAGCGAAGCATTAGGACCCTAGCCTCGGAGGCGAGATGGGTGCTGGGCCCAGCCTGCTCGGGCACAGCTGAGGCTCCTTTTGTTGGCGCTACGGCGATCCCCACCCCTCTCCCAGTCTGTGGTGCAGCAGTGGCACCTGGGGTTAGCGTGCTCCCCACCCTGCTTGGCTCAGCGTCCCCCCCAGCACCGCAGAGTCCTCAAGCCAAGCAGGAACACGGGGAGCTTGGCCGTGCTGCAACCAGCTGTGGGGAGGACTGCAGGTGGAAGACACTGCCCGGCAGGAGAGCGTTAGGGCAGGTGTGTGTATTAGCATCATGCGATGGCCCCAGTTAAGCGCTGGCCTGGTCTCTGAGGTTGTGCTGGTAAGAGGCAGGGAAGTGAAATGAGCCAAGGGAGGCAGAGGAGGACTGGTGCTAGTGGAGCCCCCTCCCTGTTCTGTTAAGTCAGTCCCAGCAAGCCCACGGGGACCCTAGGCACTAGCTGAGGGTCTGATTTAGCCAGGACTGCTCTGCCTCAGGAGCCTGGGTGAAGCATGACGTGCTTTGTCTGAGGAACAGGCTGGAACAGTCTGCTTGCTTGGCACCCCATACCTGTGTCCCCCAAGCCCTGGCCAGGCCAGGCAGGGGTAATTCCTGGTGCAGCTAGGTGTCCCCCATTGACGGCAGAACATCAGCTCTTCCACCTCCTGTCCTGCACCTACCATGGTGGACAGGAGCGGGGCAGGGAGCACAGCAGCAGCGGGGCTGGGGGAGCTGAACAGCCTGCCAGCTCTGCTGCCAGAGCTGGACCCAGCCGCAGGAGGTGCATGAATTATTGACTGTGGAGCTGATCAGCTGCTCCTTGCCATGAGCCCCTTGGTGCTGGCTTGGCTGCCCTGGCCAGGTCCATCCTTCCATCCAGCTGTGGGTGCCAGACCGTAGCTGGGCAGTGTATCACAGGGCAGAGGGGGGCAGTGAGGCCTGGAGCCATCAGGAAAGGCTGTGAGAGGATTTGCTGTGGGCTGGTCCCTGGCCCTGAGAGAGGGGCCCACTGTGAGTCAGTCGCTGTGCGTTTTCTACAGAGCAGCAGGATGGCAGAGAAGGGTATGGATCCCGCGTGTGTCTCCATTGCCCTGGAGGACACGGTGTGCCACGCCAGCGCCCCAGATGCCCCGCTCCTCACCACCCACTTGAAGAAGGTGGAGAACCACATCACAGAGGCCCAGAGGTTTTCCCACCTCCCGAAGCGCTCGGCCGTCAACATCGAGTTCATTGACCTGTCCTACTCCGTGCGTGAAGGCTCGTGGTGGAGGAAGAGAGGTAGGAGCTGCTGCTGGGGAAGGGGAGGGGAGGGGCCTTGCAGGGCTGTTGCACCCCTCTCCTGTTCCTTATGCCTTGATCTCACCCAGGTCCCCAGCATCTCCCTCTGTGCTCAATTAATCGCTTCTCTGCTACTTCCTGCTCCAGGCAGCCCCAGCCTCTGCGAGCACAGAGCGCCTCAGCTCTCTGCCTGCCGGCAGGAGCTTGCCTCAGTGCATGGCAGCGGGGCTGCAGACAGGGAGCCCCAGCAGGAGATGCTAGAGCCGCTCGCCCTGCTGTCCCCTGCGGCAGTGGGGGCTGGCTGGGTGGTGGGGCTCTCCAGCCCCGTGGTCTGTCTGAGCGCCAGGTGCTGTTTGCAGCCGTGCTGCGGCTCGCTGTCCTTGCTGGGCACCCATGGGTGGAGGGCAGGCTCGTGTCCCGCAGCAGTTGCTGCGCACCTCTGCTGTGCAATGCCAGAGGAAAGCAGAGCGCATCCCAGGGAAGCCTCTGGCTAGGGCTGCGTGGGAGAGATAGGGCAGATTTCCTGGTTCGGGGGCAGCCAGGATGGATTAGTATCCCCAGCACTGTTGTTTGGGGTATGATGGCTGTGTGCGATATGCACCCAAGGGGTGCCCCAGCTCCAAGCCTGGCAAGGAGAATATGTATGATGTGCAGGGGATTTCCTCTCCAGCAGCTCCCTGTGCAGCTGAGGCCACGGTCCCCTTTCCTGTGTGTGACTCTGGCCGAGAGCTCAGGGAGGGGAGAAGGGAGGCAGATGGCGGCTGGTGGGTGGTAGTCTGTTTTAATTAGCTCTCTCAGTTAATGGGATGCCAATCAGGCAGCCCCATGAGATGGAGGGGGAGCTGATCTGCAGAAGCTGAAGGCAGGCAGGGATGTGCAGGGGCCTGAGGTGAGCAGACCAAAGGCTCAGGGCTGCTCAGCGGGGTGCCCTGCCAGTCAGGAGTGCCGGATGAGGCCTCTGACCCTGTCCCCAATGAGGATCTGCAGCTAGGGAAACTAAGGCACTGAAAGACAGTGGGACCATCCCCTAGGATGAGGTCTGCCTGTCTGCCTGGGATGCTGAGGAAGCATCCCAGGAGGAGCCATGGTACAACCATGGGTTCCCCAGGGCAGGAGTCCTGAGGACCGGCTGCTTGCCAGTGGGCTAGTGCCCTGCAGGGAGGGAGGGAGAAAGGCTCGGGCAGCTGGACTAGAGAGGAGCATGCTGAGGGGTGCTGGGATCCCGGGGTGGCAGTAGGAGGGACTCTCCTCTCCCCCAGGCCACATGCAGGTGCTGGTGGGGAGCTCCCGGTGCCTTTGGCCGCAGCCCCCAGGATCCGGCTGGGCTGCCCCGCTCTGCTGAAGCAGGAGGTTACTGGCAGTCAATGAACGCGAGTAACCGCTGCGCAAGCTGCAGTGGCGCCGACGTGAGCAGCATGCGCGGTGCCGGAGCCGTGTGCGTGGTGCCGGGATGTGCCGGGGGGGCTGCCAGGCATGCTCGCTCTGCTGTCATCGTGCACAGCCGCCTGCCCTCCCCTCCCAGCCCTCGCCGCCCCTCTGCCAGCGGGGCCCGCTCCTGGCTGCAGGGCACCTGACTGAGGGGTGCAGAGGAAGAACCAGGAGCTTGCAGTGTCAGACCCCCTGTCTTAGGGATGGACAAGCCAGAGGGGCTGCCCCGCCTCGTGTGGTACTAGGACCTGGCCCTGAGGCTTGCCCCTGCCTGCGGGCAGGGGATGAACGTGGTGCCCTCGCCCAACACCAGCTGCCACCGCAGGGTGCATGGGGCGCATCTTTCCAGCAGGCAGATGCTCAGCCCTGGTCCATGGTTCAGCATGGTCCTAGCACCCTGTATACTATTGCTCTTCTGCCAGGGCTGTGTTTTGGGGGTAGTTCCTGAGAGCCTGAGGCTGTGCCTGTTCCCTACTCCCAACACATCATGTTCCTTCTGCCAGAAAACGCTAATCAGCTGCGTTTAAAGCAGAGATAATTCCAGGTCTGATTAGCAGTGGCTGCTGCTGGGTATCGCAGCGTGAATGCCAATGAAGGCAACAGCCAGGCATGCAGCGGGCTTGGGGACTCTGCTGCCCCGTGCTACCCTGCTTCTTGCTGCCCCTCTCCACTGGCCCTAGGGACTGGGATCTGACAACATGCCCAGGACTGATGTCACAGCCTGGTAATCTTCCTCAGCAGCTACATGCCCTGACCCAGTGATTTCCATGGTCTTTGCCGTGATACAGGGCATGTGCCTCTTCAGTGCTGGAAATCAGTAGGGCCAGCCAAGGACCAGGGTCAGGGATCGTGCTGGAAATGACAGCTGCTGTGGCTATAGCCCTGGTGATGCTGACACAGACAGTCTCTGGGCACATGCAGCCCCTGGCACGATACATGGAGGTCCTGAGGTCCCCCAGGTGCTGGGATGGCATTGTGGTCCCTGTAGCGCTGCTGCTCTTGCAAGCTGAACCCATGCTGCTCTCCCTCCAGGGTACAAGACTCTCCTCAAATGCCTGTCAGGGAAGTTCTGCCAGCGGGAGCTCATTGGGATCATGGGGCCCTCAGGTGCTGGGAAGTCTACACTGATGAACATCCTGGCTGGCTACAGGTGAGGCTGGGGGGAAGCCAGCGGGTCTGGGGGTGCAGGGCTGGGGGTCCTGTGCTACATCCTCCCACACCTCTTTCCTGCAGGGAGACTGGTATGAAGGGCCAGATCCTGGTGAATGGCCGTCCGCGGGACCTGCGTACCTTCCGCAAGATGTCCTGCTACATCATGCAGGATGACATGCTCCTGCCACACCTCACCGTGCTGGAGGCTATGATGGTGAGTGATGCGGGAGCCAGACACGCTGCTGGGCTCTGTGGGGCATACTGTGGACTGTGTCCTTGGGCACTGAGCCCACACTGACATCAGGCATTTCCAAGGGCTCTGGGACATAGGGACAAAATCCTGCTGTTCTTGTTCCCTTCATCCTGAGCCACTGCTCCCAGCCCTTGGCCAGGCAGGGATGGGGCCATGGTGCAGCCAGTTCTATTTCCTACATCTGACAGTCATGTCTCCCTGCCCATCCTTTCCCTGCAGGTCTCTGCTAACCTGAAGCTGAGTGAGAAGCAGGAGGTGAAGAAGGAGCTGGTAAGTGCAGAGGAAGGTGGGCCCAGGCCCCCTCATCTCTCCCCAAGATGGGGAGAGTAGGGAAGGGAGGGCCGTGAGGGGACCAGGGGATGCCAAGCGACTCCCAGCGATGGAGGTCTGAAGGGAGGTGGCAGGGATGGGGTGAGGGTCCATGGGAGCCCATGGTGAATGAGGCTGTCTCACAGGTGAACGAGATCCTGACAGCCCTGGGGCTGCTGGAGTGCTCCTACACCCGCACCATCTCGCTGTCGGGGGGCCAGCGCAAGCGCCTGGCCATCGCCCTGGAGCTGGTGAACAATCCTCCAGTCATGTTCTTCGATGAGCCCACGAGGTGAGGCTGCAGGGTTGTGGCTCCCTGGCACTGCCTGCCCAGCTGGGCTTCCCTTGCCAGGGGACACCGGGGTGGCCAGCAGCCTCTGGAGCACAGCAGGGCTGTGAGACCCAGGGGTGGGATGTGACTGTGCCCACCAGGGCTCCAAGAGGGCTGGGGCTGCAAAGGGATGCTCTTCTCCATCGACCTGGCATGAGGGTGCGCACGAGGGGAGGCAAGTGGGGGCATCTTTAGGATGTACTTTTCCCCCCTCTCAATTCTCCCCTTCTCTCTCTGCTGTCTCTTTCTCCTTCACCCCTATCCTGCGTGGCCACAGCGGTCTGGACAGTGCCTCCTGCTTCCAGGTGGTTTCTCTGATGCGGTCCCTGGCTCAGGGTGGGCGCACCATCATCTGCACCATCCACCAGCCCAGCGCCAAGCTCTTTGAGATGTTTGACAAGGTTTGGGCTGGGCTAGGACACAGGATTCTTCAGGGGTGCAGGCTGCCTCTGGCCCCGAGACCCAGGAGAGAGGCCGGGGGGAGGGATGGGCTGCGCTGCAGACATTTGACACGGGGCTTGTGTGGCATGCAGCCCTGACGGCTGGGGTCTGGCAAGGGTGCCCTGTGTCACCCTAGGATAAGGGAGGTGGGTAGGAGCAGGCAACAGTGCCCCTGGCTGCTCTGTACCTGTCATATCCTGGCTTTTTCTTGCAGCTGTACATCCTGAGCCAGGGCCAGTGCATCTTCAAAGGCATCGTGACCAACCTCATCCCCTACCTGAAGGGTCTTGGCCTCCACTGTCCCACGTACCATAACCCTGCCGACTTCAGTGAGTGCTCCTGCCCCAGCTGGGGCCGTGGTGGGGAGCAGAGGGTGGTAAGGTCCAAACCCAGTGTCCAAGCCTTAAGGGCTGCCTATCATTCCCCCAGGCTGCCCAGGGAGCAGAGCTGCCCGTGCCCTTCCCGTTAGGTGCTGGCTGGGCAGTGCTGCCGTGTGGTGCAGCATCATGGGGCAGAGGTTGTGCTGGGCTCCCATCCTGCTGCCCCATGGGGTCATGGTCTGGGTAGGTTGAGCAAAGTGATGGCAAAGGCTGGCTCAGCACCTCAGGGGTCCTGTCCTCCTCCACAGTTATCGAGGTGGCCTCAGGAGAGTACGGTGACCTCAACCCCGTCCTGTTCCGTGCCGTCCAGAATGGCATGTGCACCATGGCTGAGAAGAAGAGCAGCCCTGACAAGGCAGATCCATCATGCCCAGCACACTGTGTGACGGTGAGTGGGGATGAGAGGAGCCTCCTGTGGTGATGGGGAGTGGCAGGTAACAGGGTGTCCACCCAGGGATACCTCAGTCCCCCCTGCCCCACAGTGAGCAGATATCCTGTGATGCCTAGAGCCCCTTGGACACAGTGGGGAGCATGGAAGCGTTCAGCCAGCCTCCACCTGTCTTGAACAACAGCTCTGTGCTTGCAGCTGGCGGTGCCTGTTCTCACCAGGGGTGCTCACAAGGGGTGCCCTGGGAGCATTTGGGTACCGTCCCAGTATGGAGCTCATGTTGTGAACTTGACCCATGTCCCTGACTTGTCCGTGGTCTTGCAGGACGTGGACCACATCGAAAGCCACACGTTTGCCACCAGCACTTCAACCCAGTTCTGCATCCTCTTCAAGAGAACCTTTATCTGCATCCTAAGGGACACGGTGAGGGCAGGGGAGGCTGGGCCAGGGCTGAGGGGATGGGGCCTGTCGGTCTGTGGGGGCAGGCAGAGACAGGAGTTGAAGGGGGGTGGGAGTGGGGCTCACCTTTAAGGAGCAGGCAGGCTGTCCTCTGCTCCCCTGGGATGCTCATGGGATGCAGCCCTGCCTTGCTGAGCCCCTGTACCCTCTCTGCCTGCAGGTGCTGACCCACCTGCGGTTCATGTCCCACATTTGCATCGGGGTGCTGATCGGGCTGCTCTACCTGCACATTGGCAACGATGCGGGCAAAGTCTTCAACAACACTGGCTTTCTCTTCTTCTCCATGCTCTTCCTCATGTTCGCCGCACTGATGCCCACCATCCTCACCTGTAAGGAGGTCCTTCCCCAAACACCCATTTGCTGCTCCCAGCCCTTGGGGCAGAGGGGAGTGCTCCAGCTGTGTGGGAGTGTGTCTGCTGGGCAGTGTATGGTGGAGCCAGATGAACTGGACAAAAGAGGGGAAATAGGAGAGGAAAAGAATTCAAACACAGAAGAGGGGGGAAAACTTCTGTTTGGGTATATTGCAGTTTTGCCCTTTATTTTAATGTTTGGCTATAATGTACTTGCTGGCTCAAAGCAGAATGCTGGAATTATTTTTGCTGAGAAAATGTCTGTAAAGCTGCATTTTCAGCTGCTTCACGTCTTTCACTTCCTCAAAAAGTTTGCCTGAAAATCCCCAGCCAAGCTGACTTTTCCATGCAGAAAGTTCCCACATCGGTCACTGACATTCTTCCATGGTGAAGATTTGAGCAGCCGCTCATGGCGCAGGCAGGAGGCTGCCCGGTGCTCTGTGCCGGGGCAGCATCACATCTGCCTGCACCAGGGCAGGCGGGAGTAGGGGCTGGAGCAGCCCAGGCCGGGGCACTGCTGGCTGCTAACTCCTTGTTTCCATGCAGTCCCACAGGAGATGTCTGTATTCCTGCGAGAGCACTTGAACTACTGGTACAGCCTGAAAGCCTATTATCTGGCAAAGACCATGGCAGATGTGCCCTTCCAGGTGAACTTTTGGGGGGACTAAAGTGTGGCCCCGATGCTGATGTGCCTTTCTTGGCACAGCCAATTGCCCGGCTACCCCAATACCCCGGGCTGGCCTTTGAAGGGGTCCCTGCGGCCCTCCGTCCCCCAGGGAGGGTCTGTGGGGCGAGAATGGCCGTCGGCCCAGCAGAGCAATCTCTTTGCTTGCCCCTCTCCAGGTGATCTGCCCCATCGCATACTGCAGCATCGTGTACTGGATGACGGGCCAGCCGCCCGAAGCTACGCGCTTCCTCCTCTTCTCTGCACTGGCCACCGCCACAGCCCTGGTGGCCCAGTCCCTTGGGCTTCTCATCGGAGCTGCTTCCACTTCCCTACAGGTCGGACGGGGCCCCGGCTTTGCCTGTTATGTGCAGACAAGGGGAGAGTTGCAGGGGGTCCCATGACAAGGAGGGGTAGAGGGAAGGGTTGCCCCTCGGCAGGCGTGAGTGCTACAGGTGGGTGCACCCTGGGACAGGGACATGACACCGGCTGGCCTCTGCTCCCCCAGGTGGCCACCTTTGTGGGACCCGTCACTGCCATCCCCGTCCTGCTCTTCTCGGGCTTCTTTGTCAGCTTCAAGACCATCCCTACCTACCTGCAGTGGAGTTCCTACGTCTCCTATGTCAGGTGGGACCCCACGCTCTGGCCAGAAGCTCCCTGCCCTGGGGTCCCATGGGCTGGGGAGAGAACGGGACTGCCTGGGGCACATGGTGACTCTCCTGGTGTGCTCTGCCCTAGATATGGCTTCGAGGGCGTCATTCTCACCATCTACGCTATGGAGCGTGAGGACCTGGAGTGCCTCGAGGACTTCTGCCCTTTCCAAAAACCCATCAAGATCCTTCAGGAGCTGGATGTGGAGGAGGCCAAGCTCTACCTGGACTTCCTCATCTTGGGTATCTTCTTCATCATCCTGCGGCTCCTGGCTTACCTGGTCCTCAGGTACAAAGTCAAGTCAGAGAGATAAAGGGGCCGTGGGGCCCCGGTGCCGTTCCCGGGCCTGGCCTGCTGTGAGAGATGGTTCTGCAGATGGACACAGTGCTCCTAGCAGGTCACGGACTGCGGCGGAGGCATTGGTAGGTGCCAGCCAGGCCTGGCTCAGTCGAGAAGGGTTTTGAGACATCTCGGAACTGTTTTAACCTTTCCACACACTCTTCATTGCTAAAGTTTTGTACAGCCCTGGCATGTGCCACCCTCTCCCTGAGGACTGCCGAACCCCACAGAGCTTGGATCCCCTCTTGTTGCCCCTACCTGGCACTGCCCTTCTCCGCCAAACACATTGGGACACCAGGGACAGTCCTGCAGCGGCGGCGGTCTGCCAAGCAAGGCTGAGAGGAGCTGGCTGCTCCAGGCAGGAGGGGAGCAGCGCCCTGGGGCTGCCTGATCCTGGGGCTGAAGCGGGGAAGAGACGCCTGCAGAGCACGGATCGGCAGCACAGCACGTAGTCCCATTGCTCACCCTGGCCAGCATGTGTGTCCGTGCTAAGAAGAGCCCAAAGATGCAACAGGCAAAGTTGCACAAGGCTTTAGTGTTTCCTGTTGCCATAGCCACAGAAATTGCTGCATCCCCTTTTCCTTTCTGCATAAATCCCACCCCCCCCTTTTTTTTTATTTTCTTTACTTTCTTTTTTTTATAAACCCCACTGCTTCCCAGTCTGCATGAAGGGGAAAGGAAGCCAGCAGGCAGAGAAGGACTTGAGGCTCTGACTCAGACTTCTGCTCGGATGCCATCCTCAGAGATGGGATCTTCAAACCTGGGGATGTGGCAGGGTCTGTGGGAATGGGATAGTATTCTCAGACCTTAGGGAGTCTCATGTTCAGTCCCTGTTGTCTTTGGGGTCTGAGCCAAGGGGATAAAATCAAGCAACATGAAGAGAAGTGACTGGTCCCTTCAAGTGCCGCATGGAGCGGGGAAGATTTAGGTTCCCACACGCTGCCAGTGCCAGGCAGCTGAAAAGCAGGGCTGGGCTCAGCCATGCCATTGCTGGAGCCTCTACTGCAGAAGAGCTGGCCCTGAGCCCTTCCCTTGCACCATCTCACTCCTCACTCCTCTTCCCCTGGCACAACTGTGGCTGTCTCAGCAGAACAAGGAGGACGAGCCTCATTCAGCATCTACTGTGCAAGGAGGGGGGATGCGAGCCTCAGGGACGCCCAGCCTCATCACAGTGCAAACCTCCCAGGGTAACACTGTGCAGAAGGGGGTCCCAGCAGTGCCCAAACTGGAAAGCAGGTGAGGTCTTGGAGTGGTTTGTTTGCATTGGGCGACCCTGACGCTGGGAAGGGCTTTGCGCTTTGTGACTGGTATCAGGGAAAAGGTCCATTTTGGCAAGTGTTTCTGGTGGCTCCTCCAAAGTCACCTGCCTCTCCATACCCCTTGCAGAGGGAAGGCATTTCAGCACCTCACTGGCTCTCCAAAGGAACAGACCTGAGACCAGAGCTGGTGGGGCATCTGCACACGCTGCTGTGCTGGGAGCATAGCACGCCGCTTAGCCACATAGCACAGGCCTATCTCTGGGTGTGCTGGCACTGGTGTTGCGGGGCTGTACTGGTCACCCATGCCATGGGAACCCACTGGTTTTTAGTGAGCATGGACATGGAGAAGGCTGCTCTGCCCCATCCTGGCATGCTGGGCCTGGTTCAAGTGCAGTCTGTGAGATGCTGCTGCCAGCACGCTCTGAGTAGCAGGGGATTGCAGGGCAAATGCCAGATTTCAGCGAAATCCTTGAGACTGTTCTTCGCTTTTACTGGCTCGTGTTGGGACTGTTCTACACAGCAGGGTCTGGCTGGCCTGCAGGTGGATGGCAGATGTGTGGCAGCACCGATGCTGGGTACTCAGCAAGGTCGGGTTTCCCTGCCTGGACGGCATTGCTGTGAGGAGGTTGTAGCTATGGGGCTCTCCTGCACAGAAGGTCTGGAAGCAGGACATGCCCTGATGCCCTTTCTGTGCTGAGCATTGTGGTTTTCCCCAGGGGCTCTTGTCTGACTTATCGCTGTCCCTCACAAAATTCCCCTCCACTCCTGGATTCTCCTTCACTGGCAGCCCTGTGCCATGCTCTGCAATGGAGCCGCGCCAGCTTGGGGGGCTGCAGTCTCCTGGGCATGATGCTGCCAACCACAGCTGCAGGGGCACGGTTGAGTGGGGAACGGTCCCCATGTCCGCTCTGTCACCAGGTGCGTGGATGGACAGGGAGCCAGGGAGATGTTGGAGCTGTAGGCTGTCACCCTTCTCCATCTCTCTGTCTGTGGGGCTGATGGGACCAGTGCCCCCCTTCTGTCCCGCTCCTGGGCTGTGGCTAGTTAAGCCTTGCCCAGTGCAGGATGTGCGCTGCTGGGCTGAGGGTTTTCCCCTGGGCGGATACCAAGGCAGCAGGAGGTGCCAGTGGTGCAGCTTTGCACAGCTCCTGCTTCCTGCCTGCTCCCTGGCAACACGGGCTCTCGTGGTGGGTCCTGCTTCCTGCTCACCGGAGGCCCTGCTGTCCCCAGTGCTGTGTCCTGCTGCTGTCCGCACCCAGCGTACGGTACCTCCCGGGACACCCCTGTGCCATCGCAGCCAGCACCACCGCCACTCCCAGATGGATCAGGATAAGATGGACTAGCGATGGGCCACGTGTGGAGCAGAGGGGGCTACCAGCAGGCACCCATGACTGCCACTGCTCATGTGCCCCACGCACAGGGATGCTGCAGCAGAAACCTTCGCTGGCCAGCCTCTGCTGCTTGCAGAGAAACCCCATGGGACAGGCTGTCCAAGCTCAGCGTCGCCAGAGGTAGACTGCCAGGGCAGGTAGCTCCACAGGTGGCTGCTCAGACCAGCCTGTCCGGAACGGGGCAGTTGGCAGCACCCCCAGGATCTCCAGGACAGTTTAGCGCAGCCCAGGCCTCCCGCGCTGGTGAGTGCACAGGTTGCAGAGTCCCAGCTGACCAGGTACGCAGCCACTGCGGGGCAGAGGGCTGGGGCGAGCTCTGGAGATGGAGGATGGCTGTGTCCCCAAGCTGGGCAAGGGTGCTGGGGAGTGGGTGTTATGGGGCAGGTGCCCCTTGTGCCCAGGGCCAGGGCAGCGGGAGGCCTGAGGCGCCCCAGAGAAGGGCACCGGCACTCCCAGCAGAGCCGGCAAGTGAATGTGTTGGTATGAAGGGGCCGTGAGGAATGAGGGATCTGGGCACCCCGTGGCACAGAGGGTCTGGGTATGGCAGACCCTGCCCCAGGCAAAGGCATCCTCGGTGGTGCCTAAGGGCAAACGGTGCCCAAGGATTGAGCTGAGCCGAGGTGCCAGAATGGAGCCATCCATTGCCTGTTCCCTCTCAGCGAGGACAATCCCAGAGACAGTGGAAGGCGCAGAGAAATGCAAAGGGACCGCGTACATTTGTGCTGAGCCCTGCAGGCTGGCATGGCTGGGCTGAGCACTCAGAGTTTATTGCCCCTTTGCTGCTCAGGTGGCTCCCTGCCCCCCAGGAGGAGGGTGAAAAGAGTTGTCTCTGCCCTGGCATGGCAGAAGGATGGGGTGCAGCTATGCTGTTCTGGGGGTCCCTTAGTGGAGCAAGGCTGGGCCACTCCAGCTCACTGTCTAGCGGGCATCTCTCTGGAATGGTCTCTTCAGGGCAAGATAGGCACCAAGCTCAGCTGTGGCAGGACCCCTTGGCAATAACACTGCTTGTTTTGTGGTGTGGGGCCAGGGGTGCCCAGAGTGGGTCTTGCCTTGTCCTGAGTGGGTGGGCAGCACCTAAGTGCTGGGCTGGCACACAGCAGCAAGGATGCACTTTATCAGAGCAGGGGAGCGGGGCCGTGGGTGCTTCTGGCTACAGGAATCCCACCAGGGAACGCGTCTGGATAATCATGAGGAGCATGATGGAGGAGAGCGGGCTTCTTCCTCCACACCTCCTCTCCCCTCCTGTCCCTGCCTTCCCTTGCAATGCACTTTGAATGGATGAGGATGTGGTTCAGGCTGTGGCTGCAGCTCCCTGGGAGCACCGGTTGCACCTTAACCCATCTAAAACTGCTTCAGCCCCTTAGCCTGGCTCCTTCAGCCCACAGGCATGGTTATCAGGTACTGCCTCTCCCCTACACGTGCTGTGAATGCAGGCAGGCAAGCAGGGGTATGGCCTCTCACCTCCACGCATGTCCAGGCCACCTTTGTCACATGCACAAGAAAAGCAAATGCATCGTCACCCAGCTGGTGCTAGGGTTTGCTGGAGGGGAGACTGGGCTAGCGCAGGGAGGGGATGGGGCTTATCCCAGGGTTTCACCCCTCTCTCAAATCAGGCAATAAAACAGTGTTTCATTCTCATGGTGTGTGGACACCATTTGTCCTGTCCCTCTGCCACGGGAGCTCCTGGTGCCACAGGCAGCCTATGGCTGCCTGGGATATCTTCGTGCGTCCGTGCCATGCTGGACCCTGTGGTTTTCCAGCCTTTGTCTTGTCCAGATGGGCAGAGGAGCTTGTACAGTGGGCTGCACATGTGATACAGGGCAGGGATGGGCTGTGCAGAGAGGTGCAGCTGTTGAAACCCATGCTTGCACATGACTGGAGGTGAGCTGCTTTTTTCCTGGGACCGATTGCCAAAATAAGATGCAGGTAACAGCTCAAAGGCTAAGGGAGTCTGCTCGCACAGTTGTAGCTCTGCTGCGGTAGCTGTGTGTGGGTGGCATTTGCCTGGGTCCTTCTGCCTTGCTGTGGGGAGGCTGTGACACGGGGCCAGGGCACCACTGCCCACAGCTGCAGCCTGGCAGGAACCAGGCAGGGCAGAGGGGAGCCCCTGGGTTCTGGGGGGAGCACGGGGCTGCTGGCAGGGCCCTGCTGGCTCTCTGGGCTGTGCCACCTACACAGGTAAGTGCCCCGCAGGGACAGGGTGCCTGGGTCTCAGCATGCTGCTGGTGCTCATCAGTGTCCGGAGGGCCCCAGGAGCTAGCTGTTGAGCAGGTGGAAATGTTGCGGCTTCTTTCAGTCTTTCTGAGATGCCAGCTGTACTTGTTGGATTTCACACATCAATAAAACTTATATTTATAGTGTACTGCCTGGATGCCTCCCCTCCCTGAGCGGCCAAAGGGCACGTGTGCAAGGGGAGATGGCGTGCCTGGGTACACCAGCAGGCATCCCTGCATCAGGGCGTGGAGCTGGGTGCTGCGGGGAGCAGGCAGGCGGCTGCACACGTTGCTGGGGACGGGTGCCGAGTGTGTGCAAAGGCGTGCAGGGCCGTGCATATCCGTGTGGGCTCTGTGTAGGCCTTTGGCATGCCAGCGTGGCCTCCGGGGTTACCCGGCTGTGAACCCTTGGCCCGAGCACCCCTGGCTCAGCACTGCCCGTGGCTGGCTGGTGTGGGCTGGCACGTCCCGGGCAGCACCCAGGGACCGAGCAGAGTGCATGCAGCCCCGCAGACACCGCTGGCTCCGGTCTCGGTAGCGCCTTACTGGCTTGCCAGAGCAGATCTGCAAGCAGCGAGAGGGTAGGTACATATGTCTCTGTGTGTGTGTTTGTGTGTGCATATCTGTGCACGTGTTACACCGCCAGGCAAAACCTGGCAGTGCTGGGCTGCCCTGCCAGCACAGCTTCCTCTGGGCTCCTTTCCCTGTGGGTCTGCTGTTGTCCTGCTCCCTGCACCACGCTCTGTGTGAGGCAGCGGCAGCTGAGCACGGGAGGATTTCACTCCAGAGCAGGACTTGTCTTTGTGGGCTCCTGTTGCACAGCTGGGCACCAGCTGGGGTTGCAGAGCCACTAGATGTGTCTGAGGAAACCTCCCCTTGCAGCACTGCTGGTAAGACCCCAGGGCTGCCCCCGCCCCCCCCCACCCCCCGTGCATCCCTGTGCTTGGGGGTACAGGTGGTTTTCCTTGCTGTTGTGCCTGACAGCCCCTCTGCTGCATGGCCCCAGAGCCACGGCCGCTCTTCTCGCCCTGCTCAGCGGAGCTGGCAGGCACTGGGCGCGGGGCAGGACGGGACAGGATGGCGTTGCAGGAAGTTACAGCTGCAACACAGCCGCCTCCAGAGAGGAGCCTCTTCCTGGGACAGGAATGGAAGGAGGCAGCTGAGCAGCCCTGGGCTCTCCTCCACGGGCTCAGCGCCTGGCAGCACAAGCGTAGGGAGCCGTGGGCTCAGCCTCCCTGGCAAGAAGTCCTGCTGGAGGTAACCCTGCCACGTTCGGTGCAGCTGTCAATCTCACCTTGCTCAGTGCCAGCCTCACCATTGCCCTGGGTTCCAGGTCGCCGCACCGCTAGGGTCTCGGCTACCGTGTCCCTCCAGACACGGAAGCAGGGAGGCGGGAGACCACGGTAGCTAGAGAGCGAGGGTGTGTGGGCCAGGCATGCACCAGGGGGTCCCTGAAGGGGAACCGCAGCAGACGGGCAGCGTGGGGCTGTCCGCTCAGCGGCATGCCCTGGGTGGCAGAGGGTGCCAGGAAGGGGCTGGGAGCCGGGCATGGGATGCACTGGGGTTCGCTTGCTGCAAAGGCCTCGAGACCAGGACACCCAAGTTCAAGGTCAGCTCCGCTGCCCCCACCCCCGTGCCTCAGTTTCTCCATTTGGATAATGGGATGAGGGACTGCAAAAAGCCCTGGCTGTGGGAGGTGCGAGCAAGCTGTCACCCTGCTCATCTTCTCCTGGGGGAGGCCAAATGCAGAGAGATTTGTGTGCTGTCCCTTCCCGTTCTGCTGGGGTTTGCTTACACACCCCCACCCAATGCCTCAGTCTCTCAGGATGTTGGGGGCTGTGAGTGCAATCTGTGTTCCTGAGGGATTATTACCCTGCTGAGCTGGGGCGGGAGCCTGAGTCAATGCCGGCACAGCCGGTTCTGCCAGAGTGGACCATATCGGTGCACGTAAGGCTGGGCAGGGTGCTGCTGTGCCACATCCCTGGGGAGCAAAAGCTGCCGACCCGAGCCCATCCTGCTCTGCCCTGCAGAACTGGGCGCATGCAGGACATTGCCCAAGCACCCCAGAGCTGCTGAGCCCCTTGTCCACCTCTGCCGATGGGGGCTTTGCCTGGGAAAGGTCACCCAGTGCCAGGCTGGACCCAGTGCAGCCCCGAGGGACCAGCTGAGCCCCCGCAGCCCCCTGCTAGCCTTTCCCCCCCGCTACTGCTTGCTGCAGCCTCCCCGGCTGCTTTAAATGGGAGGAGGCTGTGCTCAGCATCCCTACATGCTGCAGCCGCCGCGGCCCTGCGGGCCCTGCGAGAGGGCTCAGCGGCTGCCGAGGGCGGCCAGGGCTGCCCGCCGGGAGTGAGCACCGCGGGGCAGCCCCAGGGCTGCCGCTGCTGGGCTGGGGGCCACCGTGCCTGTGGGTATGGGATTACCTTTATTTTCTGCCTTTCCGCAGCCACTCCCTGCTGTCTCCTCTCTCCCGGCCCCAGCTCCTGGTTTTGCAGGATTTCATGGCAGGTTGGGGAGGGCGGTTGGTTTGTTCTAATATAAAGCCCTAAAACGTTAAGCCCTCAAGCTGGGGAGGAGGAAGTCTGCCCTCTCCCCGGGACTTTTGTTCTCTCTGTTATGATAGTTGTTATAGCTGTACTGTTACAGCCGAGTCTAGGCTAGTGACCTTTGGCTGCTAATAGGGAGGAGATCATCCCCTGCCCCTTGTGTCCCCAGTGAACTGGGTGGCTGGTCCCAACAGAAGCCCTGGGGGGTGGGGGTGGGTTTGGGGGGGCAGGCAGGCTTGCCTGGCAAGGTGAGTGCCTCCTCGGGGTCCTGCTTTGCTGCCCTCTTGGCAGCAACCTCCCGGCGATGCCCAGGTAGGTCTGTGAAGGGTGCTGGATGGGGAGTCAGAGGTGGGACATGCTTCTGCCCACTCAGCTCTGCTCCAGCCCCCCTGCTGGCCAGCCCACCGCAGCTCCCCGTGGCTGGTGGGTTTGTGGGGTCAGATGTGGGAGCAGGTCATGCCTGATCCAGGCATCCGTGAGCTGGGGTGGGAGTGGGTATGGCCTCAGGCTGCAAAGCTGGGCTGTGGCAGGGAACCGGTGGGTCCAGGCACTCAGCCTGCCTCATGGGCTGTCCCCTCTTTCAGGCAGAAGATGTTGCAGGCCATGCAATGCCAGAGCTGCCTGCCCTGGGGCAGCTGGATGCAGCTGCATCGATCCCTGCCAGGGAGCAGGGGGACCCGGAGTGTGTATCTGTGTGCTGCTTCTGTGCCAGGTGAGCTGGGCTCTGTACCTCTGGGACTGCGACCCTGAATCTGTCCTGCCCCCAGGGAAGCCCTGTTCCTGGTGGACAACCTTCCTCAGCCGCACAGTGGAGCCTGTGCAGTCTGTGGGTCACCCTGGCAAGATGTGAAGCCCCTGAGCTCCGTGGTGTTAGCTCTGCTGGGCTGGAGACAGCCATCCCTGACTGTGTGCAATCTTCTTACCCCCCCAGGCGCTGCAGGCAGCTACTTCCTCAGGAAGATCCTTCACGCAAGCAGCGTCTACCTCCCCAGGTACGGTGCTACACAGCTGGGGCCATTCTGCCCTGTGGTTGTTTGCCACAGGACCTGGGTGGCTGAGCTGGCTGCCTTGGGACCATCTGGGCTCTGCGGGCAGAGATGCTGCTTTGCCTCCACCTAGAACACAATCCAGATCCAGCTCCCTGCCTTCTCTGAATTTAGCCCAACTTCTCTGCCTCACCATGGGTTTGCTGGGGATGGTCAGCGCATGGCTTGCTGACCTGCTTTCGGTTCCCAGCTGTGCCCTTGCCCTGGCCCTGCACTCTTCCTTGGTGTGGGGGAACGAAGGGGTGAGCTGGCTCTACTCAGCACTTCCCATGGCACTCACTTGCGATCTGCCTACCCTGCCCCAGGCAGGGCTTGGGACTGCTGGCCCCTGCCCTCCTCGTGACACTCTACCTCCTCTTGCAGGGGCTGTGTTCGCTACCAGGGAGGGTCCCAGGAGCGCTCTGTCCAGCCCAGTGCCTCTCGCCACGGCCTGTCCCAGCTGAGGAACGTGGCCTCTTCTGGTAAGCTTGCAGCCTTGTGCTGAAGAGGATGGAGGGTCCTACACAGCACGTTGGGGGCAGCTGCTGTCCTGAGCAGTGTGAGGGTTAGCAAGAACTGGATGTTGTCCTCCCGTCTGCAGCCACTTCACTGCAGTGGCTGGGGACAGGCAACTTCCCCAGTCTCCCACCAGTGAGAAGCCCTTGTCTTGTCAAGCACCTTCCTCTTCCCAGATGCCATCAAGAAACACCAGAAGAGCCTGTCTGCATGGTTCAGCCACCAGCCCAATGAAGAGAGGCAGTTTGGCCCTTCCTTCTCGCTGGATGCAGTCCATGTGGACCCAGTGATCCGGGAGAGCTCCCTGGAGGAGATCCTGAAGCCCTCACCTGACCTAACCATCCAGAACCAGCTCCAGCAGCCCTCCAGCCAGGTTATCAGCCTCCAGAACCTTTTTGATGTGGATGCCTATGGACGGCAGGTGAAGAATGTGGTGCTGTATGGCACTGTGGGCACAGGGAAGAGCACCCTCATCAAGAAGATGGTGGTGGACTGGTGCCATGGTCGCCTACCCCGCTTTGAGCTGGTCATCCCCTTCTCCTGTGAGGATCTGTCCCATAGTCATGCCCCCATCTCCCTGCGGCGCCTCATAACCAAGAAGTACCAGCACCTCCGGGATGTGGTGCCAATGCTGGGCACTTCCAACCTCAAAGTGCTTTTCATCCTCAATGGCCTGGAGCGCGTCAACTTGGACTTCCGGCTGGCTGGCACAGAGCTGTGCTGTGACCCCAACGAGCCTGTGCCTCCCTCTGCCATTGTAGTCAACCTGCTGAGAAAATATCTCCTGCCAGAGGTCAGTGTCTCCCTCCAGTTCCTTCATGCTGGAGAAAGGCTGGGGGTGAGCCCTGGGGCATTGCAGGCATGGCCATTGTGCTAATTGCTTGCACTCCAGCTTGGCTGTGAGCGAACAGGCAGCCTCCATTCCTGGAGGGACTCACCAAGGTGGCCTCGTGTTACTAGTTTGTCTCTGTGGGATCTTTGGGGAGGCCTGGTAAGGCAAAGGAGGAAGTCTGCTGGGCTGTGGTCTTCCACTCTCAATATATGTCTAGTAGGGGATGGGGAAAGCTCTTCTGTCCTTTCTGCCTGGGCCAGATTTGAACCAACGCCCTTTGGGCAGCAGCTTCTTGAACCCCAGCCCCTGGGTGGGGTGATCCTTGTGCACCTATATGTGGGTTATGCACTTGGGACCCTGCTAAGCTTAGATCAAAGCTACAGAGAGAGCACGTCCAAACTCACCCAACCCTCTGCTTCCAGGCCAGCATAATCGTCACCACGCGCCCATCAGCGGTGCGCCGGATCCCTGGCAAGTATGTGGGCCGCTACGCTGAGATCTGTGGCTTCTCCGACACCAACCTGCAGAAGCTGTACTTCCAGATGCGTCTCAGCCAGCCTGGCTGCAGTGGAGAGGACAGTGCAGGTAGCAACTCAGGCGAGCAGGAAAATTTGGTGGAGATGTTGTCAAGGAACTTGGAGCGCCACAACCAAATAGCTGCTGCCTGCTTCTTGCCCTCTTACTGCTGGCTGGTGTGCACCACACTGCACTTCCTCTACTTCACCAGGACGGTGCCTCCCAGCCAGACCCTGACTGGCATCTACACCAGTTTCCTGAGGCTCAACTTCAGCGGGGAGGTGCTGGACAGCACGGACCCCACCAACATCTCCATGATGAAATATGTGGCCAAGATGGTGGGCAAGCTGGCCTACGAAGGGGTGATGTCCCGCAAGACCTGCTTCTCAGAGGATGACCTGCAGCAGTGCTTTGAGGTGGAGATGAAGACTGAAAGTGAGCTCAACCTCCTGGAGGTCTTCCGCAGTGACGTCTTCCGCTTCTTCCTCACTCCGTGTGTGCAGCCAGGCAAAGAGCACACCTTTGTCTTCACCATCCCTGCTATGCAGGAGTACCTGGCAGCCCTGTATGTGGTGCTGGGTGAGAAGAAGACCCTGGCACAGAGAGTGGGGAAGGAGCTGTCAGAGGTCATTGGGAAGGTGAGTGAAGATGTTGCTGTCGTTCTGAGTATCATCTCCAAGGTGCTGCCCTTGCGCTTCCTGCCAGTGCTCTTCAACCTGCTCAAAATCTTCCCTCGCTACTTCTCCCGGCTGAGTGGTAAGGACCGGGATGCTATTGCCCACACCATGGCAGAGGAGCTGTTCAAAGAAGAGGATTACTACAATGATGATGTCTTGGACCAGATCAATTCCAGCATCCTGGGCGTGGAGGGCCCCATGCACCACCCTGATGAGGCCCCTGATGATGAGGTCTTTGAGCTCTTTCCCATCTTCATGGGTGGGATACTGTCCCGCCGTAACCGTGCCATCCTGGAGCAGCTGGGCTGCTCCATCAAGAATCTGGCAGCATTTGAGATTGCCAAGGCCATGAAGAAAACAGTCATAAGGAACAGCCGCAAGGGGCTGCCCCCCTCGGAGCTGATGGACTACCTCTTCTTCCTGCATGAGTTCCAGAACGAGCGCTTCACAGCTGAGGCCATCCGCTCCCTCCGGACTGTCAACCTCTCATCCGTCAAGATGACCCCTCTCAAGTGCTGTGTCCTGGCATCTGTCATGGGCACCACTTGCCATGAGGTGGAGGAGCTGAACCTGACCTCCTGTAACCTTGACACAAGCAGCTTGAGGATCCTCTTCCCTGTCCTGCTGCGATGCAGAACTCTCCAGTGAGTACCACCTTCTTCTGCCCTTGGGCAGTGCTCAGAAATTGGGCTCTCCCTCACCTCTGCCCATCACAGGGATACACTAGGAGCCCGAGTATGGCAAAGGCAGGGAAGGGCATGCATGCTCTTCCTTATCCTCAGTGCAGACCTGGGGGACTACATCGTCCAACATGCAACACTCCCTGAGCAGCCTTGCTAGGGCACTGCATGCTGGGATTTGCAGTCCCAACACACCCTCCCGTAGGACTCTTTGGGCAGCACTCTGCATCTGGTACCACAGGCTGGCAGCCCCAAATCCCTCCCACCGCTTGGTGCCCCGGAGCCACCCAGCATCTCCGTGTAGCTAGCTCTGCTACTACCAACTCTGGGCAGGAGATACGCAGCCCGAGGGCGAGAGTCTGGGCTGTGCAAAGGGATGGGTTCCGCTCCAGTCCATTTGTGGAACTGCAGTCTTCCTGTCGCCCAGGGGGTGGCGAGCCGTGCTCAGCAGAGGTGGACTTGGCTGTGCAGCAGGGCTGTGCAGTACTTCCTTGCTCCAGATGCTCAGGAGGTCTTGGAGGGGTCCTGATCCCTCCTCAGACCTTCACCCACCCCCTGCGGGCCCTGCAACCCCCTCCCCTCCCTTGCTCTTGCTGGCACTGGCTCTGCTGGCTGATGCCATCCAAGCTCTGATGTGGTTTCAGTGTGCTCCCTTTTGGAGAGGAAGCCTTGTGTGGCCTTGTCTGGGGAGCCCAGGTAGGATGCTGATGGGGAGGGCCAGGGAAATTGGAGAGAGCAGTTGTTTCCAGCCCCACAAGTAACAGCCATTTCAGTCCTGCCATCCCCACATCTTGCTCTGCATCAGTCTGCAGCTCAACAGCCTGGACTCTGATGCCTGCAAGGAAATCCGTGACCTGCTCCTGCATGACAAGTGTGTGGTGAGCAACCTGCGGTGAGTACTGCCTCTGTTCTTGCATGAAACCGTCTCTGCTGCCCACCATGTGGCGTGGCCCTGGGCCCCCTGCCCAGCCTCAGCATTGCCCTGAGCTCCTGTGTCCACAGGCTGGCAAATAACCCCGTGGGCGAGCAAGGGGCACAATACCTGGCTGAGGCGCTGGCAGGCAACCACTCCCTGACACATTTGTCCCTGCTGCACACTGCACTGGGGGACCGGGGCACCGAAGTCATTGCTCAGCACCTGGCCAAGAACCAGCACCTCCAGGAGCTCAACCTGGGCTACAACTCCCTGACGGACACAGCTGCCCTGCATGTGGTGGAGGTGGCCAAAAAGCACTCGACGCTGGACAAAGTGCAGTGAGTTTACTCTGCCCCATCTCTTCCCTCTTGCAGGCATTGCCTCCAACCCAGTGTCCCTCCTCGTGGTGGTGAGCAGGGAGTTCCTTCCTGCCTCTGCGTCCTGCCCCCAGCCCTCACAGTGTCTCCCATTCCTTTTCTGTCAACCCACAGTCTGTACTTCAACGACATCAGTGAGGACGGCAAGCGGGCACTTCACAGCCTGCGCGCGGACCGGGACGGCGTCAGAGCACTGGTCTTCCTTACAGCAGGCACTGACGTCTCCGACTACTGGTCCAACATCCTGAATGTGGTGCAGAGGAACCTGCCTTTCTGGGACCGTGAGCGGGTTCGGCAGCACCTGGCCCTCATCCTGCAGGACCTGGAGAGCAGCCGGAGACAGACTGCCAACCCCTGGAGGAAAGCCAAGTTCCTACGGGTTGAGAATGAGGTCAAGAAGATGCTGGGGAAACTGCAGCATGGGACCCTCTAACCTGCTGTCCATCCACCTGGCCAGGGAAGGAGCAGTGCTGCTGGGGAGAAAACACTGGAGCGTGCCCAGGCAGCACATCCCCTGCGCCCTTATCTGCGTGGAGATGCCTAGTGATCAGGTGATACCAAGACTGTCAAACGTGCTGGGTACGTGGGGCTCAGCCTTCATCTGCGGGCAAGGCTGAAGTGTGGGAGAACTGTACGGAGACCAGGCCAGGAGCAAATGGGACTTGTTCTTCTGGGATTGTAGAGACCCAGCCCCTCCACCCTGGCCACTGCTGGCCCAGCGACAAGCCACAGCAGTGGCAGGCTTGCTTGTGAAACCCTTGGTGGTATTAAAGTGCACTGCTTTGTTTCCACCAAAGCACACTAGTGCCAAGACTCAGTCTCCTTTCTGGGCCCTTCCTGGGGCAGGAATGCAGGGGTGCTGGTGCAGCCATCCCTCCAGCAGTGGGATTGGAGGGCTCTGGCCCTTCCCCATCTCACAGGGCTAGGATGGGGCAGCCCACTTCTGCTCCAGCCCATGCCGAACCAGTTGTTTTTTCCCACTGTGGGCTGCCCTTGGGGGCAGCTGGAAGCTGGAATACCAGGATCAGTTTCCAAGCTGGGTGTCCTAGGGTGCTGGTCCCTGCTCCCAGCTCTGCTGGGCGAGGGCTGGCAGTGCCTCAGGGCTGGGAGGGCAGGGGAGACGTGGTCAGGCTGTTTAACCATTAAACCTGGGGCGTCTTGGAAGAGGCGGGGACACTAGCTTCCCTGCCACTTCACCCTGTACCTTGCTCCCTCTCATACTCCCTGCAGCCATGAAGCAAACAAAAGGTATGTGCCGGGGCAGTGGGGCTTCATCCTGCAGAGACCCTTTCCCACACGCACATCTCCAGGCCCTGCTTCCTCACAGAGCAAGGCAGTGTCAGAGCCCAGGCAGGCCGTGGAAAGGAGCTAGAAGCATCCAGGAAAACAGAGATAGACATTGTGGGGACACTTGGCAGGAATCCCCTCTCCTTGGGTTTGGGGGTCCTTGTGCTGGAAGAGGTGGGGAGGGGTTTTATGGGGAGGTGTGCAGAGGAAGGCTTCTGTCTCCATCTCCTGGCTCCAGCCAGCTCTCTGGGGTCCTGGTGACCCTTCTTACCCCTCACTCAAAAGCCCTCTAAACCCCCAGGGCTAACCTCCATCTGCATACTGCCGCCTGGCCCTACTTTGCCTCCGGTGCTGCAGGACCCCGCTGGGCTGGGCAGCAGAAGCCTGTTGCACCCAACCAGCAGGCGTTCCACTGCTTCGAAATGCAAGAGGACGCTGGTGGCAGGGCCAAGGGCTGAGCTGTGCCCAGGCACAGGCTGTAGCCAGGGGGCAGAGGGGCCAGGGGTCCTGCGTGGACTCGGCAAACCCACCTCACCTGGTATGGTGTGCTCAGCCTGCAAACGGACAAGCCCTGCGTGCTTGACAGCGTGGGGTCTGCTCCCAGCCGGCCGCCTCCTGCACTGACCTCTCCTCTCCCTCTGCAGGGCTCGAGAGTGACAAGAAGTCCATCATGTAAGTGCTGAGCTCCCCCTGGGCAGGGGCTTCCTGGGGCTCATGGCCCCACAACCGGGCTGTGCTGGGGCACATCCTCAGCTGGGGTGGCATGGGTCAGGGCTGCCAATCCCAGCTGCCTGCCCCAGAAAGGTCTTCCCTGAGTTGTCAGCTCAGAAGAGATGTGAGGGAGAGTCCAAGAGGGACATCGCCTCCTGGCTTTCCCCAAGGAAGAGGAGGCACTGGCGCTGTGGCCCCGGCTGGCCCTTTCTGGGAGGAACAGGGTGCCCCATGGAAGGGCTGGGGAGGGCGGGGGGAAGGCCATGCTGCTGCACTAACGTGGCCTCTCCTGCCTTTTATCATTTCAGAAAATTTGAATTTAACCCCAAAGATGGGATTGACAACCCTGCCTTGTCGCTGGCTGAGGACATGGGTAAATACCCTCCTCTCCCCAGGGTGTCCCTGTGTCAGCATGGGGTTCTGGTAGCTGGCTGTCACTGGGATCCTGGGCTCTCTCACGCTGGGGGACTGTGGGGAGGTGAACATGTAAGGAGGCAGGGATGGGGAGATCCCAGCCCGGGATGGGGTAGAGAACCCATGTTAGGATCCCTGCAGGGCCCTGCTCACAAGCTGTGCCCCACCGCAGATGGCAAGAGTGTGGGGGAGCCCCGTTTCTACCTCCTGAGCAAGGGCAGTGCGGAGACCTTCGGCTTCTGCCTCCACGAGGAGCTGGGCTGCGGGGGCCACGTCATCCGGCAGGTCGAGCTGGGGGGGCTGGCCCAGCGCAGGGGGCTGCAGGATGGGGACCGTCTCCTCCAGGTCAATGGCCACTTCGTGGACCACATGGACCACCGCAGGGTAAGCTGGAAGCACCCTGGGGCTGTGGGAATGCCCAGGTCCTCCCTGGCGGGGGGCACAGGGGGTACGGGACCCCACCACCCCCCGGGGCCCTGATCCCACCAGCTCTGGTTGGAGGGGCACCCTGCCTAGGGTTCACGGCCTGGGTCCTTCCAGGTGGTGCAGAAGATCAAGGCCAGTGGGAACCAGGTCCTCCTGGCGGTGCTGGACGGCGACTCCTATGAAGCAGCCAAAGCCTTGGGCAGGGACCTGTCCCAGATGCTACCAGCTGACATCCGCCCACGCCTCTGCCACATCACGCGGGACAAAAGCGGTTTTGGCTTCAGTGTTTCGGGTCCAGAAGGTAAAGCGGGCAGTGGGATGCCAGTGCTGTGAGCCTCCCCGACACAGCGCCCTGTTCACCCCAGACTGCCTCTTCCCCTCCCTGCAGGTGTGAAGGGCACCTTCCAGCTGTTGGTGCAGCAGGACGGGCCAGCGGAGAAAGCAGGGGTGCCACCAGGAGCCTGGCTCTTGGAGCTAAATGGGGCCAGCGTGAGGAACTACTCACATGCACAGCTTGCCCGAAAGGTGTGTGCTCCCAGCGCAGGTGGGTGGGGGACCAGGGCCAGCAACATCACCGAGCGCCCTGTGTTTCCCATCTAGCTTAAGAAGAGCGGCAGCAAGGTGACGCTGCTGGTGGCGTCCAGCGCCGTGGAGGAGTTTTACCGCCTCCGGGGCCTGCGGGTCACGTCTGCCTTGGCAGACACCTCCTGGCTCCCCTTCAAGGTCCGGGAGCTGCACATGGTGAAGGGTCCGGCTGGCTATGGGTTTCTGCTCAAAGAGGATGACTGCAGCTCAGGGGCCACAGGTGAGGGGGCTGAGGGGGACAGTCCGTACTTGAGCAAGGCATGTCTGAGGGCTGGGAATAGCTGCAAGCCCTGTGCCCACAGTGGGACCCTGTCCCCACCTGCCCATGGAGGTCAGCAGTGCCAGCTCCCCTCTGGCTGAACGCCTCGGTGAGCATCTCCCCGCCCTCCCTCTGTCCCACTATGGCAGGCCAGTTCCTGTGGGATGTGGATGCAGGGCTGCCGGCCGAGCAGGCTGGGATGAAGGAAGGTGACCGTCTCCTGGCTGTGAATGGTGAGAGCATTGAGGGGCTGGACCACCATCAGACAGTGCTCAGGATCCGTGCCCATGATGACCAGGTGACGCTGCTGGTCATTGACCCCGCTGGCGATAAGTTCTACCATTCGGTAGGTTTTGGGGATTCAGCATGGCCCTGCCCTGGCTGGGGAGTCCTGGGGTGCTGCAAGACTGGATGATGGGATGGGTGTCTTGCGCCCAGACCTGCACAGTGAGGTCCTCTCTAGCGGAGCTGGCTTGCTGTGGAGTACAGAAACTGTACGGCTATCCTTCTTGTGCTCTTCCAGATCGGGCTGTCCCCTCTGCTGTTCTTTGAGGACAGTGACCCTGTCTCAGGCTCCTGCACGCCCTCCCTGCCCTCTCCCATTGGCTCCCCTGGACTCTGTCATGTTGAGGTGGGACCAAAGGGACCTGGCTCCTGGCTGGTGGCTGCTGCCGACAGTATAGGGATCACACAGGTAACCCCCCTTGCCAGGCGCTCACAGAAGTGCTGCTTACAGCCCAGTCCTGCTCTGAGTCCTGGCACCCTCCTGCTCTGCCTGTCCTAATATTTCCCTGGCACCTGTGACGCTGGCAGGAGGGGGCTGCGTGGTCCCCTGGCCACAGGGGCCAGGCAGAAAGACCCCCCCAACCTGCCCATGGAGCAAGGGTGGAGTGTGGTGGGGTGGGTGGATGTGTGCTGCCCACAATGTCCCCACTCTGTCCCTGCAGAGTCCATGCCAGGAGGAGCAGAGGAGGCTGCACCAGGCGTTCTAGCGGCCCAGGCGTACCCTGCCTCCGGCCAGGCTCCCCAACACAGCACCTCAACCCAGGCCATGGCCAGCCCATCGGTGCCCCCCTCCCGCGGCTCCCCAGAAAGCACAGCGCTGCTCAGCATGGCTGTTGCACACACAGCTGCTGTGTCTCCATGCCCGTGATGGGGCTCGCAGCATCACACCTCCCAGAGACTCATCTCCGCTGACCAAGGCTGGCTCCAAGCCTTTAACCATGGTGGTAGCTTCTTGTAACCTGAAGACGGACTTGTGTCTTTGCCTGCCCAGCTGCCTCCAGGAGTATCTAGGGACTTTGCACTGAAGCCCTTGCCCAGCTCCAGGCTCCAGGAGTTCCCAGGAGAGCCGAGGCACTGCCCTCCACGCCATGACCCAGAGGACAGGGGAGCCTGAGGCTTGGCTCAGCCCAGGGCTGGCCTTTGGGCCACTGTGCGAAGGGGAAAGGGAGCAGCGGAGCCTGACGGGGCACTGGAGGAACCCCCCCCACCTCTCAGCCTGTTGGCTCAGTTCTGCACCTGCATGGACATCTCTCTTGTGCTCCTCCTCTCATCCTCCCTGTGAACCTGTGGGCAGTGAGTGTCTGCCCCCCCATCACAGCACTGTTGCTGTGTCACCCATCTGGGGTGTGATTAAAGGACAAATCCACACTCCTTTGCATGTGGGTAATGTTATGGACAGGACTGTGACTCAGCAGTGCATCCCAGGGCCACACAGGACCCATGTTCTCTTACCTAGCCCGGGGCAGCTGGCGTGTCGGGCAGTGGATGTAGGAAGCTCTCTAAGTGTGCTGATAGGGAGGTAGGGGCTGAGAGCCCATCCTGTCCCGGGGGTCCCCAGGGTGCTATATCTGCAGGGGGTTGAGGCCAAACTCTTGTAGGCGCTCCTTGTGCTCCACAGCGATGGTTGTTCCTACCTCTTCCCAGTGCTGTCTGGCCTCTGCCATCTTGGCCAGCACAAGGTCCAGGCTACCCTGGTGGGAAAGAGGATGGTGAGGAGGGGAGACCACGCTGCCAGGGTGAGCCACCCACAGCCACATCCCCACTCACGTGGAGGATCTTCTCATACTCCCTCTCCATGGCATCAAGCCTGCCCTGCAGCTGGGTGATGGTCCTGTCCCTCTCTGCTAGCGCCTGGGTGACAGTCTCCTGGGTCTGCTGGCTCTCCTGGAGCCTAGTGGCTGTGGGGACAGAGGCAGGGACGCTGAGCATGTGGGCACAGGAAGCATGGCACTGCATGACCAGTGCACGGGAGAGTACAGGCAGTGTGTGGCACAGTCCCTGCCCAATCCCCCTCACACCCAGGGCGGCAGAGGGCTCTGGGACAGGGGTGGGATCACAGCATCCCTTTGCAGTCAGCATCTCCCAAGGTCGGGGATGCACTGGGTCAGGCTTTGCCTTCAGCTGCTGTCGTGCTGACAGCACAGGGTGAATGACTCCCATCTCCCCTTCCTCCCCCCAAGTGCACTTTGCTGCCCTGGAGCGAACCCCATCCCTACCCACCGGAGAGGGGTAGGCATGCCACGGGGCCATACCGAGCTGCCCCTGTAGGCTCTTCACCTTCGCCTCCAAGCGCTGGCCGTGGGCTGCTGTCTGCTTCTGCAGCTCCTGGTATTGCCGGGTCATTTCTGGGGGAGCCAGGGAGGGGAGAATGGAACAAACGTTGAGACTATAGGAGGGACAAGCAGGCAGTCCTTGTGCTCGGATCCCATCACCTGTGACCAGGCAGGGGCTCCAGCAAGGTCTGACCTGAGGGCTCCCCTTGCAGGGTGATGTGTCAGAAGCAGCCGTGCATGAACCCTCTCCCTGTCTGGCAGGGCTGTGACAATGCTGGGGGCGGAGGGGCAGGAGGGAGCCCTGGAGGGAAAGTTTTGCCTCTCCGTTGAGCGTGGGAGAGTGAAAATGAGCACGGAGTTTTGCATGTGGCAAAGACCGCAAACCTCTGGCTGAGGTTTAACCTCTGCTAAAATCGGCCCCTTCTTGAGCACTAACGGAAATGGCAAAGCAATGGCTTTTGCAGACAGGGAAGTCCTTGCCTCTGTGGTCTCCTCTGCCTGTGCCAAGTACAGGTATCTGGGGTGCAGCAAGTCCATGTCCAGAGCCTTTGCATGCTGACAGCATGGGCGGGAGCAGGGCTAGCCAACAGCAGGGTGGTTTGGGGCTGAGCAGTCAAGGCCAAAGGGAGTTGCGGTAAGCTTGGCTGGCTTCCCCCAGCAGCACCAAAGTGTGGGGTCCCTGCACCTGTCCCACTGCCCCCTCCCAACTCTGCCCTCACCTTCATGAATGTCTCGCTTGTCTTCCTGTGCCTGCTGCAGCGCCTTCTCCAGGTCCCACAGCCTCCGCTTGAGCGCTTCGTTGTCAGCTTTTGCCTGCCAGCTCATGTCCCTCCAGGCAACTGTGAGCCAGAGACGCACAGGACTGCCATGGGGACAACACGCTTCCTGACAGGCGACCACACCATGACCCTGACCTGCGCACGGGCAAAGGGCACCATCCAAACCATACTGGGTGGGTATTCCCTGCCCCGTGCCTCCTCCGTACCTTGGCCTGGCAGTGACTTATTCCTAGCCTTTCTCTGCTCCCAAAGCCAGGGGGATGTGGACACCTCCCCAGCCCATGCTTGGCCCCAGGCCCTGTCTGAACCAGAGTGAATCTCATTGTATCGGGAATAGCGTGGCCAGTAGGAGCAGGGAAGTGAGTGTCCCCCTGTACTCAGCACTGCTGAGGCTGCATCTCGAATACCGTGTCCAGTTTTGGGCCCCTCGCTACAAGAGAGACATTGAGGTGCTGGAGCGTGTTCAGAGATGGGCAACAAGGCTGGTGAAGGGTCTGGAGCACAGGGCTGGTGGGGAGCGGCTGAGGGAACTGGGGTTGTTTAGTTTAGAGAAGAGGAGGCTGAGGGGAGACCTTATCGCTCTCTACAACTGCCTGAAAGGAGGTTGTAGTGAGGTGGGTGTTGGTCTCTTCTTCCAAGTAACAAGTGATAGGACAAGAGGAAATGGCCTCATGTTGTGCCAGGGGAGGTTTATATTGGATATTAGGAAAATTTCTTCACCAAAAGGGTTGTCAAGCACTGGAACAAGCTGCCCAGGGCAGTGGTTAAGTCCCATCCCTGGAGGTATTTAAAAGATGTGTAGATGTGGTGCTTAGGGACATGGTTTAGTGGTGGACTTGGCAGTGCTAGGTTAACGGTTGGACTTGAAGATCTTAAAGGTCTTTTCCAACCTAAAGGATTCTATGATTCTGTGATTCATAGCAAGAAACCTCCCCTTCATTTCAGCCCAGTGCTGGGAAAGAATTTCCAGGGGGGTGCCTCACTGCAGCATTCCTACCACCTCCCATCTGCTTTCCGCATTGTTCCTCTTTTTCTCTGCCATCTCTGCAGCAATTCTGGCCTCTGTAAGCAGCTGCTGCGCTGTACACCAGGGACTCGTGGGACAGCACAGGCAGCCCCTGGGGTTGGTGCCCGCATGCAAGGGAGGCCGTGTGCCATCCTCTGGCGTGACTTGCTGCCGGGAAGGGCTAGTACAGAAGAAGTACATACAGGGCAGCAGGCATCCCTTGCTTGCCCCAGCCGCTTGCTCCTCCCAACCTTACCCAGGCGCTCTCTTGGCATGTCAACCTCCAGTGCTGCTTTCCCGTACTTCTCTTCATCTTGGCTTTCTGCAGCCAGAGGGAAGAAGGAAAGGACAGAGTCAAGAGCAGCTCTTTAAAGGGGCTTGGCCCAGGGACACCAAGGGCTGTCAAATAGCCCAGGGAAAGGCTGCCTTGGGGTGTTTGCCCCAGGAAATCTTTGCTGGGACACGCCTCCAGCTCAAACACCGGCACCAGGGCAGTATTTCTGCAAACACCTGTCAGACACACAGTCAAGATGTAGCTGGTTTTACTTGAAGTGGCTGCCCTGGAGAGACACACCCTCATTTGGGACTGAGGGCTGGGATTTTGCTGTGAAGGTGGGGCAGCAGCCATGGTGCACAGAGGCTTGAGGACCCCTTCCAAAACCCCACGCCAGACGCTCTTCCAGCCTGGTGCATGCTTCCACTTTCAGAGGCATGTAGGAGAGGCTGAGGCCTGGCAGAGCTGCTCTCTTTGACCTCCCCGCTGGATCCTCCCAGGGTGGAGGGTGCAGTGGGGTGCAGAGTGCTTTGGGCAGGGCTCTGCACCACCCTGTCTCCTGTATCTCATCAGGCATAACTGTGATGCTGCCCTGGCACAGGGTGAGCAGGGCCAGGGGAGTTGCAAGAGCTGCAGCCAGGCTATCCCATGGGGCCCCAGTGCAATCCTTCGCCTTAGTGCTCCAAACTCCCACTTCCAGCAGCCCGCATGATGCCTGCCCTTGCTGGGGCTGGGCGGCAGGAGAAGGATGTTCCTACTGGCTGGAGGAACACAAGACCCCAGGCTCACCTGCTCTGTTTCTTTTCTGCTCCTGCTTCACTCCTTTCCTCCCTTTCCCTTTGCTCTTTGGAGGCATCCTCCTGCAAAATGATACCAGTGCGCTCTATCAGCAACTGGTGATCACATGTTGATCACCAATTTGGGGGAGAAAGGGGAGGCAGTGGGCCCCCCCAGCACATGGAGGAAAAGGCCTCTCCTTCCCCAGGAAGCAAGACCTAGACACGTGGAGCTGCTGTGCCTCCACCAGGATGGCTGTCCTGCCAGCACCTGTCCTGGTTGCTAGCACTGACCTCAGACCCTCAGGATGCAGCAGCTGCCTTCAACCTAATCCCTGCTGTTGTAGCAACTATCTGCAATGAAGGCAGGTTGCTATCTGGCCCAAAGCCCGCCTCTGCCTTGCAGCAGCTGAGCATCTCATTCCTGTGACAGAGGCGTAGATCGAACGCACCCCGCGCCCAGTGCGGCACCAGAGCGGTCAGAAGCCAGCCTTGCTCCCCAGTGCTGAACTGGTCATGTTTGACTGCAAAATTGTGGCACACAGCTCTGATCAGGTAGGCTGGACCTTGTCCCCCTCGCATCCCAGAGCAGCAGTCCCAGATCAGCCCCAGCACGGGTCCAGCTGAGCTGTGGGGAAACGGGGACATAGCAGGGAGGGTGAAACTTCCCAGCCACAGTCTGAAACCAGCCTGGCATCTTCCTCCCTCCCTGTCCTGGCTCTTCCCCTGTGGTGCACCCCCCTGCTCAGTGCTGCAAGTTTTGCCCTGGGGACTGAGGCTGGATTTGGATCTTCTTTATAAAACAGGAGAGGAAGGAAGGGAGAGGGTTTTAAACAGCTGTTTCTGCTCAGGACACAATTAACCCTAAATACCTGGGAGCCAGCAGGTGATTCCTGGGTGCACCGCAGTTCCTCGGTAGGATGCAGACCTCGTTGTGTGGACAGGGCAGCAGGAGCCAGGCAGGCACTGGGAACAGGAGCTGGTGCGTGGGGAGGCTGCAGGGCCATCTGCTGCCAGGGCAACCCGGGGACAACCTGCAGGGACTCGCCCGGCGGGGACACGTGTTGGAGGAGCTGGCAGGGCGGCAGGCTGGGTGCGGAGGGCCAGGGGAGCTGGGCCTGGGCCAGGGATGACGGTGGCGGCCGTTCTCCTGTGCAGACGTGCAGGTACAGAAGCTGGCGTGCACCTTGTGAGTACCCATGCGCACGCATCTGAAACCACTGCCCAGCCGCTCAGAGCTGAGCAATCAGAGGGGTGTCAGTGCGTGCATGGGCCTGGCAGCTGGCTGGCAGTGTGGGGCACAGAAGGGAAGGGAGCACACGCTTATGCCCAGCCTTGGCTGGCACGACCAGCAAGGGGCCTAGATGCTGCTCTGACCCACAACCACACGAGATGCACACCTGGCTGCCCTCTTGGCCACCAGCCACCAGGCTGGAGGGAAGAAATTCCAAAACAACCAGTGTGATGTGGCTTTCTGGCGCAGCGGTGGCAAGTGACTGCTGTGCTGAACATGGCCCTGGCCCCAGCAGGGGCCCAAGGGACAGAAGCAAATAGGAGCCCTGCAGAGGGGTGCTGCATTGCTCTTTCCCGTGGGGAGGGAACAGTCCCAAGAGAAAGCAACCTTTGCTTAAGTCTCACACATAAATACAGCCACAACTTGGAGTGAATCATGCCCAGAGAAGCAGATAGTTAGCAATGCAGTTGCTCAAGCATGTTTCCTGATCTCTTTGGATTGGGGCCATGGTGATTTTTATGTTTGGCTCCTCAAAGCTGGTGTAACCCTCCCCAGCCCTCTCCCCAGGTACTTGTGGTATCCTGGTGCTGGCCAGGGCACCCTCCGGTGGTCAATCCGGCTTGACTATTAGCCAGAATCCATTAGCATCTAATGGGAAAAGCCTCAGGAACACGGCCTCAATAAATGTTGACATATTTGAGGTCAATATAATTCTTAGGAAAATTTGCCCAGGTAATTAAAGCCAGACAAGGAGCTGCCTGTCCCAGAAATATTTACCAAGCTTTACCAAAGGTAGTAAAATCAAGACAGAGGGTTTTATAACCAATCTATGCAGGGTTCCCCTGCTATATCTAGTGCTGCATGCTGCTTCCTGCTGTCCTGCTTGTCTGATGCCACAGCTCAGCAAGCCACATGCTATGCAGGAACTTGTCACGAGCCCTCGGCCGACAGACAGCCCCAGTCCCAGGCAGACAGTCATGGAAGAAAGCAGCGCTGGAGCTGGGGTGGTGTGGGGCAGCGCAGCGCTTTGCCGTGACACAAGCAGGCTGATGCGCGATGTGCGTGCGCAGCCAAGGCAGGGATGGGCGGAGAGGGACGGCATGCACAGCCTCCCCCTTGGCAGCACCCCAGCCTGAGCGCAGAGCCCCGTGGCCATGCCCCGGGCTGGCAGGAGCTGAGCAGCAGCAGCAGAGCTTGGCACGTCCCTCCTGTGGCAGACGGTGTACCAGGGCAGTGGCTCTTCCGCGCTGCTGTGGCTTTGCACACCTGGCACCCCAGGGGTCCCGGCTCCCGTGTGAGAGTGGGCGCATGGGTGCCGAGGGGAAGCAACGGGGTGAGCTCGGTTGTGGGGTTCGGCTCCAGCGTGGACCCCAGGCCCCAGAGGCTGAGGCCGTCCTGTCCAGCCTGCAGGCCTGAGCCCAGTCTCTGGGTGCTCGTGCTCCCCAAAGTGAGGCTGGCCACGCTGCTGGTTTGCTGTTTTGTTTTGTCTTCTTTCCTCCTTGGAGCCTGTGCTGTGAGACTGGCGCTGTGCTCTACCAGCCTCAGCTGGTTTTTTTGCAAAGAAAGTATTCTTCTGCCTGGAAAAGGAGACGGAAAACAGGATCTGAAGGCAGCGAAGAAACAGAACTGAATTTACGTTTGAGCTCATGTTATAATTTCTGAAGGTTTAGCATTGTCAGCTCTGTCAAAAGATTGACAAAAGGCGTCCTTTCCCTATTCTTCTGTCCATGTGTTCTCCTGCCCCCGGGGACCTGTCGGAGCTGGGCTGCAGGTAATGGGGATAGCAGCTCCAGAGGGCTTTTCCTTTCCCTGCCTTTGAAGAGTGAGACGCCTCAAAGACGCCGACAGCAGCCAGGTGCTTTCCAACCGCACCCCAGCGCTGCTAGCTGTTCCCATCTCCATCCTGGCGAAGGAGGCGCTGGTTCAGCCCCAAGTAACAAGTGATGGGATGAGAGGCAATGGCCTCAAGCTGCGCCAGGGGAGGTTTAGATTGGATAGTAGGAAAAATTTCTTCACGGAAAGGGTAGTCAAGCATTGGAACAGGCTGCCCAGAGAGGTGGTGGAGTCCCCATCCCTGGAAGTGTTCAAAAAAGGGGCAGAGGTGGCACTTTGGGACATGGTTTAGTGGGCATGGTGGTGTTGGGTTGATGTTGGACTGATGATCTTGGAGGTCCTTTCCAATCTTAATGATTCCTAGTTTTACTTTCATTAAAAAATAATCCAGCCACCAAGGCAGGAAATATGAAATTGCTACTCTACCCTTAATGGGTTTAGTGGTGGACTTGGCAGTGTCGGGTTAATGGTTGGACTGGATGATCTGAAAGGTCTTTTCCAACCCGAACGATTCGATGGTTCCATGATTCAGCTCCCTTGCGGCTGCCTTCGCTCCTGCCCGGCGTCCGCCGCTGAGCACAGCCCAGAGCAGCGCCGGGGAGCTGCGCCGCGGGGAAGGGCCACGCTCCCGCCGCAGGCCCAGTGCCCGGGCCGCGGCTGCACCCCGCACCCCCTGCCCCGCGCCCCTCGGGGTGCGGTCTCGGTCGCGCCGGGGTGGGGTGCGGTGGGGTGGGTTTCTCTGCAGCGGCGGCCCGAGCAGGCCGAGGGTCGGCTTCTGCTTCCCCACGGCCGGGGCGAGCGAGCCCCTTGGGGCGAGGACGTTTTGCCAAGCCGGTGCGGGGGGCGGCGGGGCCCGGTAGCGCCGGCTGCCGCGGGGGCGGGGCCGCAGCGCGGTTCCCGGGGACGCTTCCCCGTTTTCGGGCCGGACACGGGCCATTCGAAGAAAAGGAAACCCGGCTCCTGGAAAGGGGAAGCGGCCCTGTTTTGCAGCCTCCGAAACCGGCGCGGCGGGCCCGCGGAAGGGAACCGCCGCCGAACCGCCGCCGGGCCCGGGTCTGTCCCGCCGCGCTCCTGCGCCCCGGGGGCGGCGGGGCCGGGGCAGCGCGGCCCGGGCGCGGCCCTCGCCGTTCCCATGGCGACCCCGCCCCGCCCCGGCCCGCGCCCCGCCCGCCCGCACCAAACATGGCCGCCGCGCCGCCCTCGCCGCCGCCGTGCGCCTGCCCCGCGGTGGCGGGGCGGGGCCTCGCGGCCGGGCCGCCGCTCGCCCCTCTCCCTCCGGGCGCGGGCGCCGGCCAATCGGCGCCGGCTCCTCCCCGGCGGAGGGGGCGGTCCCGGGCGCGCGGGGGGGGGGCGAGCCGCCAATCGGCGCGCAGCGTGCCCGCGCTGGAGGGCGGAGCGGCGCTAGAGCCGGGCGCCCCCGCCGCCACCGCCCGCGGCTCCCGCTGCCGCCGCCTGCCCTGCCCGGCGCGGCGCGGCCCGGCCCGGCCCGCGGGAGCGCCCCCACGCCCGGCTGCGCTGCAGGGCCGCGGCCCGCTGCCGGACGGGGGCCACGGGCCGGGCGCGGGTGTGGGCGCGCTCGCGGCCGCCCCCCGCCCCCGCGCCGCCCTCATGTCGGCGCCGCTGAAGAAGGGCCCCGGGGGGCTGATCGGGCTCATGAAGGACGCCTTCCAGCCGCACCACCACCACCTCGGCCCGCACCAGCCCGGCGCCGTGGACAAGAAGATGGTGGAGAAGTGCTGGAAGCTCATGGACAAGGTGGGCCCGGCGGGGGCGTCGGCCGCCCTGGGCTGGCGGGGCGGAAGCGGGCCCTGTGGGTTGAGGTGGGGCTGGGGCGAGGGGCTTCGGGCCGGGGCTGGGGAGAGGGGCTCTGGGGGGCCGGGGGGGGGGCTCGGCTGCGGCGCTTGGGGAGGCGGCTGGGGGTTGGGCTGGAGCGGGGAGGGACAGCTGTGCCGGGGCGGCTGTGGGGGCAGAGGGGGCTCGGGGGGGCAGGCTGAGCCAGGCTCCGCAGGGGTTTGCAGGCTCGGCTGGGGGAGAGGGGGCTGCACGGCTCGGGGTGGGGCTGGGGTGAAGTGTTGGGGGGGGCGGGAGCTGTGTGGGCGCAGGGTAGGGTGCAGCGCTTTGCGGGGGAGGATGTGGGGGCCGGTGGAGGAGAGGCCAGAGGCAGGACGGGAGTGGGATACGAAGGTTAGAAGATGTGGAGGGAGAAGAGCGGCTCTGCAAGGGGTGAGCTGCATGCAGGGCCGTGGGGGGAACGGGTTGGAGAAAGAGGGGAAGGTTTGGGGCGGAGGGCGCAGACCTGCTCAAGAGGATCTGGAATTCGTACCGTCATGTGCTTGTGGGCACTGGTGGTGCTGGTGGGGGGAGGCTGGGCATGCAGGGCCTCGTGAGGAGCTACAGGTGCGTCCTAGCGGTGCCAGCTGTAGGTGCTACCCGTGTGTAACTGCAGGAGGGAGGGATCTAGGGTTTGCTTGGCTGAAGGTGAGCCTCGGCCTGCGATAGGGCCCGGTGTGCGGGTACTGGCTGGTGAGGCTGAGCGTCTGCTTTGTGGCAGTTCAGATTGTCCTTTTCCGAATGACCGGGGACGTGTTACTGAGCTCAGCCCAAAGCCTTTTCCTTAGAACAGGGAGCCTGGTGAAAACTGTAAAAGTCTGAATAAAACGCTCTGTGATAAATGCGTGTAGTTACACAGAGATAAGGAGTATGAAATCTAATGTTAAACAACAAAAACCTGCGGTGTGGGAACAGGAAAGGCCATCTTCCAGTCCCATGCCTTTACGCGGGGCACTCTGGGGTCATTAAGTCTCTCCCCTCCTCCACCGTTTGAAATGCCAGGAAATGGCTATTGCCGGGGGCAGGACACCAGACCCTTTGGCCCGGTGGTGTGATGGGCCACCACAATTGATTTACTAGCCTGGCTAGGTGTGTTGGTACGTCCATTGTTTTAAGAAATCCTGGTGAGATGTTAGTGGATGCTAGCATTATTTATAGAATGACCCAGTAAGTGAGCATAGGCATCCAGAAGTGAGCACAAAATAAAAATCTTCTAACGTTTTTCCTGGGATTTTGATTGATCTTCCGATGTTATTACTGTTCAGCTCTGAGAATTGAGGCTAGGCTTGACATGTTGGAGTCTAAAATGTGCAGTGCATTTTCTGATGCTGGGTTCAGGGCCCTCAAATAAGCGCAGAGTAAGAGCATTGCCAAAGTTGCCTGCAGTCCTTGGGGAGTGTCACCTCACCACCTTCTTCCCCTCTGGGACCGGAGCAAGCAGGGCTGATGGGCATACCTCATCCAATTGCCCTGCAGGCTTATGCATTTCAGCTTTTCTTTCTCTTTTCCCTGCATTGTTTATGCATGCAGTGTCTGAACCTCCTGCAGTAAATGCTAAAGCAGGCAGAGTAGATGACTTTTTTAAAGACATATTAAATTATGTTCATGCCAAGAAATCACTTTGTGTTGGCTAGCTCAACAAAAGACATTGGTTTATAGTTGTGCCTTGCTGTGCTTGTGATGAGCATTGATCACCTTCTACAGAGAGAGATTGGGATAAAGAAAAAAGTCTTTTGAGAAGTGCCAGCAGCTCTCTAACAAACGTTGAGGGCAAGCGTAAATGCTAATGTGGGAAAGGTAGTTTGAGCACAGAAGTGTGATTCTCTTAGAAATAAGTTTAACTCGCAGATACAACTTGTAAGAATGCATGTCTTCGTTCTAGTGCATGTGATATAGATGTGAATGTCAGCCTGTGTTTGACCTCATAACCTGGTTTGTTCAAAGGAGAAGGCTGGCCTGAAAAAAACCTTTGATTACCTCGGCATTTTGAATTGCAGTGGGATGGGTTTTTGGGGGGGGGGGGGCGGGGGCGGGGGGGGGAGCACGGAAATACTTTCACAGCTTCATATCTGCATAGCCAGTCTGCCTGTATACCCTCTCCACCATGATATCGCCGATAGAAGAGCCAAGGCCACTGTTGTATTTGTCACAAATTAAAGTAACCTCTTTTAAATGTGCACTGACTTCACAGTTTTGCTCGTAGGCACCATCTGAAAGCTGTTAGGTGTAGGCTTAATTTTTAAAGTCTTAAAGAGTTAGTTGTTCAGTCTGATTTGTACAGGAGGAGAGATTTGGTTGTGAAAAGCCCTTCAGATTTCAGTTAGACTTTAGTTGTATTTATGCACACTTATGAAAACACATCTGAATTAAAAATCTTTTTAGTAGTGTAGCAAATTGCCAGGCTAACACAGTGCTTGTGAAACTAGTGGTGAGAAGTGCTAAATGAATGGAAGGTGTTGAAAATTGGTTACTCTTCTGGGCCAAGTAAATTAAATTACAGGTGCAAATAAAAGAAATACTTGTGTGTGTGCGTTTAGTAGATGATGTGTTTGCCTTTCAGAAACGTGTGCTGTATCTGTGCGTGTGTAGTACACTCACGACCTGATTCGTTAGTCTGCATAATTAGCTGGTGTTGTCAAAGCATTCGTGCATCTCTGCTTTTGGATGTGACTGAATTTTCGATGCAAGCTGATTCTTGTCCAAATATTTTCCCTATAATGTTCTCAATAGCTGCCTGATGCATTCCTGTCTTTCAGATCCTTTCGCTTTAAGTTCTAGTTTTTGCCAGTACTAACTGTTGCTCCTGCAGTTGCACGTGGTCACATATAGTATGGACGTAAAGTAGCCCTTTTCATCACTGCAGCAGGATGTTCACCTTCAGCTGAATTAGGTGACATTTATGCATTTATCTACGTAGTAGAGGTTAAATGTGTCTTTGGAAGCCGAACGTGTTGTCAGGTGTCTGGTGAGCCTGCAAGCTTGCAGCCATGAATAGCGAGGAGTAAGCAACATAGTAACTTCCTTGCAGTGTCTGGAACCTGGTAAAGTGCATAGATTGGTTCAAGTGGGAGGAACTGCTGTTGCTGTTAACTTGCTTTTATCATGCTCGCTTGTCTTGCTACTGTCTTTAGCAAATAAAGCAGTGCTTAGTATAAGAAAACATAAGATGTATTGGATGGTGAAAACAATTTGTGTTTTTTACACAAAAGGATGAGATTACAAATCAGTTCTTGCAAATGCGATCTGGACAGCAGATAATGCAGACCGCTTGAGTTTATTGCTGTGGATGGTATTTGAAGAATAGGTGGTATAGTCACGAACCGCTCGGGATGAGGTATAAGGGATGTAGCAGAGGAATGGTAGGGTACATGTAGTAAGACATGGAGGAGGAAGACAAGCTGTGAGATAAAGCTTCTCTAAACAGCGTACTGATGCCATTCGGTTTCTAAAACTGATATAAAGAAATGCCACTGTAGGTCACCTTCGTTGTAAGTAGAAGAGAGGCCAAACATAAATTCAGCAGGAGATAAGAGAAGTTTGAATAGGCTTTCTTTTGCTGTTGGCTTAAGATGAAATGAGATGCGATTTCAATAAAGAAGTCAGCTATTTAGCCCTTAAAGGAAGGAAGGAACTATGGCTTTTCAGAACTGCACTGAAGGGGTCTGAGCTGGTAGGGAAAAACTGTTAATCTGGCACAGTAGCACCTGGGGTCTTGTCAGGCCTGGAACTCTGACACTGTCCCCCATCTGAGGCAAGCAGGTAGGTGGTGCCTGTGCCGGGGACTTTCTGCCAGAACAAGAAACGGGGTGCCATATCAATGGCTGCAGCAAACAGGCTGGCACTAGCTTTTTCGTGGGTAGGGCTGGGGGTGAGCAAAACGGGGAGAGTAATGAACCAAGAGGATGGGGCGAGTAGGCAGGAAGCTGAGAGGGGGGGATTCAGGGTGTGCTGGAGGAAACAACCTGCTAGTGTGGCAGCTGGTGAGTCTGCCTTGAGGGGCCACCATTCGTATGGGTTTGTGTCCTCTGTTAAGCAGCGCTCTCTGCTATTCCTAACAAATACTGTGTATTGTTAAATGAGTACATTTGCTTAAGTATCTCATTTTTCCTGAATGCTTCCTTGCTTCTGCTAACATGTACCTAATCCAACTATGTGACCTGACTGCAGTATTTAAAAACGCTAATGGTTCTTGGCTGTGTTTCTCGGGTTATCTATATGTTGTGCTGTGACAACGCTCTGTATATAGTGCTTTCCTACACTAGCTACCCGGTTCCTTTATTTGTGCAAGTCTAACAAGGCAGTGCTGAAGAGAAGTATTTTAAATCCAGAGACCGGTCAAGGCAAGCTGCCGAATCTTGAGGGGAAAGACTCAGTTCCAGGACTAGAAAATCTCCATGAGATTTTTTTTTCCCTCAAATGAGCAGTTAACAGATGCTTTCTTCAAAACTGAGGGGGGGAAACTGGTTTTTGATTATTTTCTCCTCTTGAGTTTGGCAAATGAGAATCAGTGAAGTCAATTTTAGGGTTCTTCACAGGCCAACCTCTTAGAATCTTTGCGCTAAGCTTGAAGTGCTTTATTGGTATTTCTAAAAACCCCAAAAGGTCTCTGTAAAAGGCTTGTTCCTGAGAGAACAAAGCATAAGCCAGGCAAACTTGGATGAGTTTGGATGGTAGTTTAAAAACATGGATTGCTTGTGTTTCTTGCAATCAGACCTAAACAAAATTATTTGCTGCTTTTTGCTCAATTTCCTTCCACATTGCTGGTCCCTGTGGAAGGCGGGGTAGCTCGCTGAGGGGTGGCTGTTCCCAGGGCTGGGAACATGCCTTCCGACATTGTCACGATGCTGCAGGTGCACACGTAGAGAAACAAGCAAAATGCAACTGGTTTTGTTGCTGCTGTGTTATAAAACGACCAAGTTTGCTCAAGAGGCAGCAGTTCCTAGTTACGCAGATCTGTTTAATTGCTTATCTTAGCTAATTTTGGTCTACTTGGTAAATAAAGATGCTTGTTTGATAATAAAATCACAGTAGTTTTGGCCTTTCTGTTAAATTGGAGGTATCTTTGCAAGGCACTTCTTGGGAAACATTTTATGGAGGCTATGAGAATGAGTGGTTTGCAGAACTTGCTTCTGCTGTGGGAAATTTTTCTGATTGATATTGAAGTTTGTTACATTACTGAAACACAGTGGGTCTACTTCTTCTATAGCTGGATATTCTCAAGGGGTAACAGCCAACCTGTTTTCTATTACAGATGACTGAGAGAAGTGCATACTCTGACTTCTATGCTTGCTTAATGTGGCTTCCTCATAAGAGCTGACTGTTTTTATTAAGGTTTTAAACCCACTGTGTAATAAACAATTTCTGTTGAAGAAAAGATTTTGCTATCCATAGCTCAGTTCAGCTGTGTCCGAGAAGCATATTTAGAACCTATTCATGCTGCATAGTGAAACGAGTTTTATTCAGGGGACGAATGTGGTGACTCAATTCGTTGATGTGGTTCATTGTACAATGTTCACAGGCTCCAAGGAAGCAGCAGTTGAGACATCAGAATCAATCGAATAAGTTAGTTGTCTGACCATGCGTCTCCTTATCTAGACCTCCTAATCCCTGGCAGCCTCTTCAAAATGGAGGGAAAATTTTGGTAGTGTTTTTTCCATGCGTTCTTGCAGAGGCTTTTTTAGGCATGTAATTCTTCTAATGGCAGTCAGATTTTTCTGTTTGAGTTTTGCTACACTGGGTGCCTTTCTTTTTACTGAAATTGAGTCTTTCTCAGTCAGCTCTTATTAGAGGCACTACTGTAAGTCAGATATAATTGGAGATGCCACTTAACAAGGTTGCTTTTTGCATATACCCTGAATGGCAAAATTAAATGCTAAAGCACTGTTTCAGGATAAATTACTTTGTTTACCATCAGCACTTAAGTGTTTGAGGGAAGTAGGTATTTAAGTATGCATTGTAGGGAACTACTCAATTCCCCTTGAAGGTTTCACAAGATTTTGTAGAAATTATGTAGTGCAAAAGGACGTTACGTTCTTTTATCTTTTCCTATCCACCTCCCTTAAGCTTTGCGTTCTGCAGTGCTGCATTGTTTCATACCTGTAATACCCTTATACCTGGCAGTGTCATTGGTTTAGACCTCATTCACGTGCTTGGTATTAAGCAGTCAGATAACATTCATTGTAGTGAAGAACTTTAGGAAACTGTATCTACGTTTTGTACCGGCCTTCCTCTCAAGTTTGATTGTAAATCACAGAAGCTAGAAGCTGTTAGCCAGCAAGACAGCAGTAAGACTATACCAGCTGCTGGTTCGTAGGTTGTAAGCTTCATCTGATACTGGCCTTGCAACTCTAGAGTTTCAGCCCTTTTTATAACTGAAAGTGTACCACTAACTTTTCAAATTGCTACTTTGCCATTATCTCTCCCTATCATTCTCTCAGTCTAGATAATGGAAAATTTTGGCTATGGCAGATGGTGAAGTGGCTTCCTTTATCCTCCCCTATCATTCTCTCAGTCTAGATAATGGAAAATTTTGGCTATGGCAGATGGTGAAGTGTCTTCCTTTATCCTCCCCATCACATAAACTTACTATCACAAGCTTTTGGCACGCAAGCTCTACGTTTCTGTGTGTTAAAGACCTATATAAAGTTCAGCGTGCATCCTGATTTGTTTGTGTATGGGTGTAACAGTTGTATTGCTTGTGAGTTCTGAACTGGAATATTCTACTTGTTATTTGTACCTTAACTACCTAATGCGACAGTAAGTGTCTACAATTATTTTATCGATGATTCATTGTAGATGGCAAAAATTTGGGTCAATAGATTCAAGTTCTTAACTTTGAGAGTATGTGATCTCGCTGCTAAAGAAGTAAATAGAGAACATGTGGCTTGGAAGGAAGAAAAATGAGATGTTTAGTTGTATGCCAAGTGGAAGACAGGTTGAAGTCGTCTAATAACCCTTTAATCTAATTACTAGTATCATGGTGTGTGTGGTGGTGTTTAAAAAAAAAAAAACAACACAAACAAAACACACACACCCCCACCCCACACCCCCCTGAAAACGACAAACCAACCTACAGGAATTATTGTGAAGAATCTAGTTTTGCAATGAGATTCACCTAAGAGAAGGTAGAAGCAGGTGATGCATAACTGGGGACACAAGTTCTTGCAAGCTAAACTTTTACCCAGACTTCTCTTACCGTATCTATTATGCTACAGCTTATTTCTCATTCTTGCACAGAAAAATTCCTTTGTGTTCATTCTTTCTTGATGGTCGTCATTATCCATAAAAGTTATTGTTCCTCTTAGTCCTTGTATGTATTCAAGGAGGAAGAAAAGGAGATTCTTCTAGCACTGTTGCCTTCAAAACACTTTCAGCCTGGGAACACTTGCTGGCATCAGTGATATCTGTAGCAGTGGAACTTCCTCTGTGGGCATATTTGTCCTGAATATATGGGTTGGTGTGAAAAGTCACTTTTGCAGCCAAAATCAGGGCAGCTAGACAGGTAAAGTTCTGCCCATGGGCATGTTCAGAGTCTGAAATGTGGCAGGAAGTACTAGACACGTATATGCTAAGTTACATCCTTGCCATTTACAAACACCATATTGAATTTTCTTGAATTGTGTTTTTGAAAATGCACTTGGGGTGAAACACAGCCTCATGTAATATAATCATATGTATGTTGGGAGTTTCATCAGTCCACAGGCACTTCAGTCCATAAACTCATTTTTCTTCCAGTGGCTGGGCTCCCTAACTGGAGTTGAGTGACAAACGCGGTTTGTTGAGAGTGAATGTTTCAGTGTATTGTGTTTGTAAATAACACTGAATTGTGTTTAAGTAACTGATTGCTACTTGCTATTTTTAAGTTTTCAAAATGGTATGTTTTTTTCATTAACCACAGGTGGTGCGTTTGTGTCAGAACCCAAAACTGGCATTGAAGAACAGCCCGCCCTATATCCTAGATTTGCTACCTGATACCTACCAGCATCTACGAACCATCCTGTCACGCTATGAGGGGAAGATGGAGACCCTAGGAGAAAATGAGTATTTCCGTGTGTTCATGGAGAACTTGATGAAGAAAACCAAGCAGACCATCAGCCTTTTCAAGGAAGGGAAAGAGCGGATGTATGAGGAGAACTCTCAGCCTAGGTAATGGGGAGAAATGTTTTCAAATATCTATGATATAAATTTGCTTTAATGAACAAGAGCTTGAACAAATGTCTGCTGGTTAATATGTTGTCTGTACGTGAAAACAGACTTCAAAGAAATGTAAGTCTAAGTGCAGAGTTTTAAGTGAACTATACTTGGGTATATTGAAATCTAAGAGCAGAGTAAGTGTTCAGAGCCTGTGTAGCCTTAGTTGTTGTATAGTTCAGGTATGCTAGGTTAATACAAGCAATAAAGTCTGCTGTGAAAAGGTTTTCATTCTCACATAGAGAATGCCTTGTGAGAGAGGATGATAAGGTTCAGAATGACATTTCTGGCAATTTTAGGAAAAAGTAGAATATTTTGTGTTACATAGCAAAACAGTCATCCAGACTAAAACTTGCTGTAATTGGTCTTCAGGCTTTACAGAACTTCTCATTTTTCTGGAAACAGAAACTGTCCAGTATTTGCGGTAGGTAGAGGGAAGTAACCTTGTTTTGTGGGAATAAAACATCTTACTAAAACCCCATAACTTTCATCCATTGGAAACTTCCTATTTAAGGTAGATCAGGGTTCCCCACTTGTGAACTCTTCTTTCATTTTGTTCAGAAGGCGTAACTGAGATCAAGGGACATCTTCAAGGTGAACAGCACTTACTAAAAAGGATAGGTGGAGGTAGAAACTGCAATTGTATCTGAATATAAGGCTCTAGAACAAAATAGCATGAATTTGATGAGCACTGTACTGTCCCTGAAAAGGTGCTTCTTTCCTTTGTCCAGCTTTAAGCAGGAGAGCCAAGGTAATTTAAGAGTAGAATAAAGCTCTGAAAAAGGTTAATCTTTCATATTTGTCTGTTGGCAGCAGGTCTGATGGACAGAGATACACAAAGCATACATTTGTAACTTTAAACTCATATCAGGATTTTGGAGTAGGTGCTGAATTAAAAACAGTGGAAAAAAGTGAAAACCACCCAGTGGCTGAACATAATTGCTCTGAGGAGAATATGTGGTTAACGCCCTGGCAACTACTTGCTTGAATTACTTGGAGGCGGGGGATGGTGAAGTGCTGGCCCATGTGTCTGGTATAATATTGAACTCTATGTAGCGTATTTTATAATATTGAATGCCAACAAAAGACTATGGTAGTGGCTCCAGAAGGCATTGTTAATGCTGTTTTATTTTTCACCGATAGTATAGAAGAATTAATTAAGAAATGGAAGTTTCTTTCTGGACTGTTGTTTAGCATCGTTTCTTTGTGAGATGATAAGGCTTACTCTTAGAGCTTGTTTAAGACAGGGTTTGGGGAGTGTAAGTGTGCCTTCATGTGGTATACTTGCTTCTTTTAAAAGTTTAGTTATCTGTATGAGACCTTCAGGAATTGGGTTCAATGTAATGTGTGAACTAAAAAGTTAAATGTAATATTATCCACTTGCTCCTCCCTCCTGCCCCCCAGCCTTGGGAGAATGTGGTTAGTATAGGCACAGTTGCCTCGTTGCAGGTGAGAAGTGGCTTTTGGGAGATGCTGCTAGCTGGAATTTTCAAAAAGTGTTACAGAAGATATGGATATAACAAATATGGGGAGAAAAGAGTTCGCTAGCCTGGTATGTTTTGTGGATGAGGTGAGATTTAATGGAAAATTGCTTTTTTTTCTAGCCTTCACTCATATCAAAATGAGCCACAGTATGTAAAGCACTTCTTATTGTGAATAAATTGATGAAACTGATTAAAATGAATCTCTGAGTCTTCTGCTAGAACTGGTCATTTTCTTGTATCATCCTCTGAGATATTAACAACGCAGATTATCATTCAAGACTGTGAGCGATTTTTACAGTGTGGTGGGTTGCTCTTAAAATATTTTAAGTAGCATTTATCTTGAAAATAGTTTTGTGTGTTGCTCCCACGTTCTAGAAAATAACATCAACTCTATTACACTTACTATTTCCTCCAGAAGTAGGTTAAAAAGATATATGAAACCCTTTAGAATTTATCTGTGATACTTGTTCTGGTTGACTGTGTGTGTATTGTGATCTGTCTATCATAAATATGGAACATCTAATGAGTAAATGATGGATAGCTATGTCAATCATAAGTCCAACATCTCGCTTCCAGATCCTTGTTTTTTTCAGAGAAGCACAGAGAAGTAATTCCAGAGAGTTAATCATCCTAGTCTGTTTGTAGTCAAACTAATTGGGGGCGGGGGGGGATATCCAAGTTGATAGATGTAATTTTTTTTTTCTTTTGTAAGAATTAATGAATTCAAATATTCAAAATGTGGGTGAAGCTTTCTGCAAGGTTGTCAGCAGCCTCTAAAGCACACAAATACTACCTGAATCTGGTATTCACTGGAAATGTACTCATGGCAGTGTGTGTGTATATGTATGTATATATATAACAAATGTGTTTTGATCTCTTGCAAGTTTGCAGCTGATGTTAGTCTGCAGTGTTTTGAAAATATGCCTTTCAGAATCTAATCTGGTGTACTGAATAATCATTTTGTCTTGACTTTTTCTGACTTTTTTTTCCCTGTTGTCCTTGAAGCTTCTTTCTTCCTGTCTTCCAGATTTAGCATTCATTTTGTTTCCTGTTGTGTATGCTCTTATTTTCCTCCCCCAAATGTCTCTTGATGTAGAGCAAGTGCACTATTTTGACATTTGCATAACTAGTGTGAAAGCTGTGCAGGTGTTTGCTACTAGCAAACAGACCCGTAATTAGAAATTACTGAAGTCGCTCTTAAATTGTAGGATCAGAATTGTCTTGATCACTTGAGCATCAACCTTCTATTTTTATTATTTCTAAATTGCTCTCTGTGTATTTCCTCTCAAACTTTTTAGAGATTCTCCAGTGTGTTCCTCCAAGGTGGACTAAGGCCGAATTGGAGCACAGCTGCGGAGAGAGCACCATGTCTTGTAGCTGCTTGTGCTACTTCGAGAATTTGTAATAGCTGCAAGATGTGTGTCATCTAGCATTGAGCGGTTTGGTACACTGTGTTGTGTATGTGTTTGGAGTAGACTGTGTGGGAGTATAATGTGGATGCTATTTGGTGTTTGCTGTAAGGCAGGCAGTTTAAAATCCAGTAGTACAAAATAAGATTGCAGTTGCACACTGAACGTGTAAAGGTGTGTTTGTAAAGAGAACGCATGCCTTGATGTATTCTCTGCCTTTCAAACTGCAATAGAGGAGCAGAGGTGCGGAGAACAGGGTTAGAAAAGGCTTGTTTTAACACTTGCTGTGCTTACGGATGTCAGTGAGCCTTTGTTTCTTCAGTTTTAAATTAGCTGCAGTCAGAGCTGTTAGTGAATGTGGCTCTGACGTCATACCTTAACCGTCAGCATGCTGAGAGCATCCTCCTGTTGTGGCTACCACCACCGTTAAAGTGATGTCCAGTGCTATGAGCTCAATGGCTTGCTTGCTTTTCTTAGGACTGTAACGCTGGTTTTGCGGTATAGTGGTTCAGATGAAATTGTTACTTTTTTGCCTAAACTCACACTGCGATTTTTGTGAAGGGAACTCATTTTATTAGGAGAGCTTTAAAGATGCTATTTGAATTCTGCTTTAGCTCACTTCCATAGCTGTTTAAAAATTAATGCTGTTGAGGGTACTTTTAAAGCTATGTATGCACTTTCTGACTAGTAAGTACATGCAGTAACTTCTAGTTACGGTTTAAAGACTGAGTTTTAGCAAGTACATCGGATTCAACTTGACTTCTGAGTAGGTGTGTTCTTTTTTTAGTGGAGATACTATATTGCTCCTCTGAGTTTTGACAGCTTACGAGCTTATTTGGGTTGTCCTTGCTAACAGGTAGATCAGCCTCTTAAAACAAATTATATATTTGGGGATCTGGTAAAGTAAAATGGTAACATCTGCAGGCTTTGATAATGGAATCAAATAGTATCTCAAGAGTTAATCATTCTCGATGTTTTGTCATATGCTTGCAGTAAGCTAAAGGTAAGTCATTCAATAATTGGTTGGCTGTGCTGCAGTAGTTAGCAGGTATTCTTGAGGCTATACACATTTCCAAAGCTGTTGGTTCCTATTCTTTATAGGTCCACAGTGATTTCTAATGCAAAAGTCATTTTAAGACTTGTCACTTGAATTTTTAGAAGAAAACAAAAAACCACTGAAAGGTGAAGCTTGTAGCCTATATAGCTGAAACGGTGCAATAAAAGAAATCGGTAGAGGGTACTTAGCAGGTCTTTATGCGAAGGAGAAAGGTACAGCTATTTAGCACTGAGGAGCTTGCTGTGCTGCCTATAGTGGTAAATATGTGACTTCGCCCCTGTAAATATCGTGAGTTTCTTGAGTTTACTTTTTAACTAGTGGTAAGAAAAACTGGTTAAACATACTTTTTTTTTTTTCCTGCAATGTTATGGTTCCATTGATTGATAGTGCTATTAATGCTAATGCCACAGCTACTCTGAACATGCTGAACTTGCCTAAGCTCTTGATTACAGTTTAATTTAAAGGCTCAGTGGTTACGTTGGAATATTTTTTGTTTCTATTGCAGAAAGCTTTTACTTCTCCAGACCTCTTACTTGCACAGAGGAGCTGTCATTCATCAGCTTTCCCCACTACATAAATTACTCATTGCAGCAGTGTGTTTTGCAGTTGTGTAAATAGATTATACTTCACATGGCAGGACAGAAAAATAGTTTGCGGATCAGTAGACAGGGATAGAAATTGTCTGTTACTTTGGAAAGGATGAATTAGGCTGAAGAGTTCCTTTTTCACTGACGAGTCAAATTTACTGCTTATGTTAAAACAGTCTATTATGAGGGGAAATTCAGAAAATTTATTTTCTAAATAAAATCAGACCGCTGTAAATGTTTCCATGGGAGAATGCAGTTACGTAAGCTGGAGGGTGGGGTTTAGGTGAAAGGCTGAGAAGTAATTACCCAGGATGTGGACTGGATGTTTAGGCAATAGCAGAAGTTATTTCACGAGTTCAGCTTGCATACTTTGGAAAACAAACTGTTAACAAACCCAGTTAATAAAGCTAACATCTCTAGAGGAGAAAAAGGGGTTAGGCAGGGAATATCAAACCCTTTCCGTATAACATGGAGTGGCAAAAAAGGTTTGGGAAGATAGTTCATATTTAACTGTTGTCTTTCTGACAGTAGCCTTATGGGATGCTGGCTCAGCAGGATTTCATATTCTCCTCTAGCTCCAATGTGAAGACTTACTAATTTACACAGGAAAAAGCTACCAATATTTAATGTCTACTGGAAATGACCATGCATATCTCTGAAGGGGAAGGAAATGCATGAAGAATGACTTGGGGGGGAAAAAAAAATATTTTAAAGAGGAAAAAGTTGGAAGACTCTTGTGCTGAGCCATGAACCAGAAAAGTCCTCTGGGGAGAGGGCAGAGTTAGTGCTCTAATCTCGTATTTTAGAGTGCTTGCACACACTCCTGTCCAGTGAAAAAGAGATAGTATAAAATGTGGAACTCAAATGGTGCATGGTGTGTGCAAGTCCTCCTTCTGTTACTTCCTTCTAATACAGCTAAGACTTTTTTATTTTTTTTTAACAAAACCCACTAGTGTGAAGTCTACATCTGCATTTAAATTAGAACATCTTAAAGAGAATAACAGGCTCCAAAGCTCCCCACAAGAAAGGTTTCCTTGCCAGGCTACAGCATATGAACACTAACTGCTTATTACCCAAGAAGAAATTCATTATCATTTAAATGTTGTTGGAGAGAGGAATGTGAATTATTTCTTTTTAATTTGGCCTTAAATTGCTAATCGAGGTGATAGTTGTGGAACTTAAGTAACACTTAGCATAATTGGCATAAGCTTGCACTTACTTCAGTTTTCTTTCCGTCAAAAATTAGACCACTGTCTTGAAAATCAATTTATGGGCCAAAGTAAGCTTTCAGATTATTGTGTAATAAGGAAGTAAGATTTTTTTAAGTCGTCTTTGTTCCCAGAGCCTATAAAATTGTAGTTTTATGGAACACTAACTCTGTGGACTTGATGTTGTGGATGGAGGTGCAAGCATGTTAGTTTGTAGTAATTATCATTGGAAATGCGGATAGATTTCTCAATGCTGGCAAAAATGTGTTACTGCTGCTTGGCAACCGTATCATGTTTCTTGGGTGCTTGGCTTGTGTATTAAGGGCCAAGATGCCATGTTTTGGATTTCTGTTGATTTGAAGAAGTCTGCAGTTGTAGCCCTTTCAACCAGAAAACAGATTGTGTTTTGGTGCATGAAAGCTTTTCTGAACTGTAAGATAACAATGAAAAGACCCCTCAACTTGCTAGAAGGTACTGAACAAAATTAGGCCAGCTGCTTCCCAACAGTTTGAAGCAATATTTTCTGTGGTGTTAGTTTGTGAACTTGCTGGCTTTGCCCTGTTTTGATCTCTGGAAGGTGGATCAGATGGTGCTCAGTTATGTGCCCCACAGCTGGCTCAGGTAGTGTGATTTGCTGACTGCTACCCACCTGTAGAAAGGACTGTAAAATTACTGTAGAGGCGAAGTTGGTCATAGTGAGTGTGGTGTGAGGGGAAAAATGGGGATCTGTTTCTGAATTACTCAGCAGGACAGCTACGAGCTGGGGAAGTACTGCCACTAGCTGCTTGAAAAGCAAACATATGCTGAAGTTGTATGTTGTACTGGAGTATGTATGTTGCAAAATGTCTTGGGTTTAGTATTTTGACAGGATATGAGTTGGGAGTGAAGCAATAAGAGTTTACAGATCCTTCTGCCAAGGAATCCCCCAGTGGCATCATGATACCCAGACAGTTTGAGGTGGCTGAAGATCAAGTGTGAGATGTGGCATCTTCCTTGATTTGGAAACATGGCTTTTGTGCTTTGTTTTTCCCTTGAACTGAACAAGTAGCCCTTGAAATAGGAATTTTAACTCCAGTACAGAGAGTAGTGTTGTTCTGAGCAGTAAGTTTTGCTGTGCAGTCCCTTGAATCTGGTGAAAGAATTAATCTGTTGCCTAGGTGAGAGGTTATCCTTTATCTTGTCAATGCTCTGAGTGTAAGTTGAGCTCTTTAAAGACCATTAATCATATCAAATGAATTATTCTCTTTAAAGTGCTTTCTATAATAATTAAATCCAGAAAAATAAGTGGATTTTTACCCTCTTAATATTGAAAGAAATCCAGCTTGTTAAAAATGTAACACTAGCATTTGTGCCTAGAATAAGTAGTCCAGATCCTTCAAAGGTCAGTAGGTTGGTGCTTCTGGTCAGCACGCTGGACTGTGTGTCCTTTCTGCTGCAGATCAGTCACATCCATTTGCGTAACAGTATGAGTATGCCAGTTTTCTGGTTGTCTGTGGCCTGCAGTATATTTTGCGTGACACTTTAAACTGATTGGCATGCTCTAGAACTCAAGGTATTTAAATATATATATATATAAAAAAACATATACATAAACATATGTATGTTAGTTGAAAAGTGCCAGGATTCAGAAGACTGTAAGGAAACGTATGTTTTGTGTAATATTTCTGTCCTATAATACTTAAACCACTGATAAAGGCATTAGCCTATAGAATTTCCTGCTTCTTTAAAGCTACAATTGGTACTGCTTTAAAAAATTTAGAATTGGAAGAAACACTGCATGCAGAGAATCATTAACTATTGCATTTTTGGCCATAGACATAATTCATTGGTACAAAAGGGGGGGGGAGGGAGGGAGTAGAGGGGAAGCTCCGCAGCAGTCTTAACTGTTGTATGCAGATTTGTTGCAGCTATTAAGCAGGGTAAGAGTCTAATGTAGTGGTTGCAGTCATTTCTGATTTGCCTTCGTGGGGGCCCGCTCAGGTGCAATGTCTTGCGGACACAGCAGTTTAGCTTCCAGATGCCATTAGATGCGTGTTCTGTGCAGGAGCAGACGTGCTTAGCTGGGCACGCTGGTGCTCACGGCATCCACTGATGCAGACCAGCTCCCCTGCAGAGGAGGCAATAGTGCCGCCCTGCATTCAGGTTATTCAAGCCTGCTGTTGGGAGCAGTTAATGGAACTGGGATTAGACCAAGAACGGACGGAAATATCTAGTCCTCTTGTTCATGTGTTCCCATTCCCATTTTGCTGTTTTAGTAGGGGAAGTCTTGAAGTTGCAGAATTAACCAGCTGGTTTTATAGCTCTACAAAGAATGAAACAGTGAAGCCTGTAGTTCTTTAAATGGAAAAGTATGTTTGGAGCCGAACCTCGTGTTAACAAGAGGTGATAAACATGTTAAGTGTTTCTTTCCTTTTTCCCAAAGGGTGCTGGGATGAGCTAGCCTACAAAATCAATGTAGCATTAGCTGATGCTGTAAAATTCTATAGTACAAGCAATTAATTTGCTGATTCTAAAGTGTCTGGTTTGCTGGTAGTCTGCTATATTAATTGTCCTGTAGAAGTACTGTAAATGTTACGGAGCAGTGGCCCAGCGTAACTTTGTAAGGTGACTTCTGTTGAGCCAGTAATAGTTAAATGGAATTTCATTCACTTCCTGTGTTGCAAGTTTTGTTGAAAGTAGTTCCGCTGTTTCTATTTTTAAAACTGATTACTGTGTGTAGAGGACTCTGAAGCTGTCTCAGAGTTATAAAAGACATCTTGGGATCACCTCAAGCGTTTCCACTTACTGCTTATATGCATTGAAGAGCATGCAGAAAACTTGCTGGTGTGGTAGTAAGATATAAGATACAGTTCTTCCTGGAACCAGGCGCAGCCACCTGTCTGCTGAAATTGGGTCTAACTGCTCATGTCTGGTGGATAGTTCATAACATCTGAAGAGCAGGTGTTATCATATAACCTCACACCTTTGTGGTTTCTGAAAGGTGCATTTTACTTCTTGGACACTTGTTAAAAGAGCTGGGTTTTTTTTTTTTTTTTAAAGCTCTTAAATCCTCAAAATATCAAATTGTAAGATTTAAAGTAGAGGAAAAAACAATGTTTGGCTGTTTGCAGGACCCAAGACTGGGGATTGATTTATTTATTTTCCTCCTTCCCCTGCCTCCCCTCCACCCCCCCACCCCCCCCATAGTATTGGAGCTTGCGTTTACATGTAGTGGATGCTAACCCTGTCACCTAAAAATCATCTGGTCATGTGTAATTCCAAAGTAACTCCAGAAGTGAGTGGGTCGGAAACTTGTATTACCTTATTTATAATTTCTTGCAGTAGTACTTAGGAAGTGGATATTATTCTGCAATAATGAGCAGAGGGGCATAGGAATTAGAAATTCCCTAGCTGTAATTCTAGCTTTCAGCACTCTCTTTCTGTCCTTCAGCTGCCTCACCTGTAAAATGAGGTAAATTTTTTTTTTCTCAGAAAATTTAATGTGATCTCATGCTCAGGAGAATGTTGAAGTCCTGAAGGAAGTCTTATCCATGAATAGGGTTGTTGAGGTGTGATTTACAGAAAAGCAAGCATTAATTGCTCAACTAGTGAAATAATTATCATGTGCTTGCAGCTCTGCATGTCATAAACTTATGTGGAGAGCTGCTGGAGACATAAGACTGCGATACCGCAGAAGCCATTTTGGACTGTGAGTTGTTTTAAAAAAAAATACAAGTTTTTAGCAGTAGCAGTGAGTAATAGTACAGCAATTAGATTGTGTTTTCCCTCAGTTTAACTGAGCAATCGTCTCATTTCCAAGCCACCAATTTGTAATTCTTTCAGCAAATAAACATAGAATTTCTGAAGAAAGGAAGTGGTGCATCTGAGTTGTCCTGGGTGAACATGTTAGTTCTGCAATTTTGTGAGGACAGAAGCAATTGGAAATGGCATCATCTGTTCTAGGAGCCTCTGACTTTCAGTCAATGAGTTTAGTGCTCAGACACTCCCACACCTTCTGTAATGCTTTTTTCCTTCACTTTCCATAAGAATAAATAGGTATACTTTTTAAAAAATGCTCTGTGGCCATTCATCCAGTGTACTGAGATTGCATTTCTTGTGAGCTGCATTTTTGGATCATGCCCCTTTAAACAGCCAAGCTGACACGTAAAGAGAGCCGAGCCTTCTCTTCAGTTTTGAGTAGGATGGGCTTACAGTAACTTACGTCCTCTGATTTGAATTCTTTTTACCCTCTTGAATCTTCATTGTTGATGTGCAATATTAGCCAGGTTGATGCTGGTTTTATGAAATAGAGCATTTTCTCAAAAGTATGTTCGGCTTAATTTTGGTTTGGGGCCAAGATGGAGGTGTGCCTGCATTTGTCTTAGCTTCCTGCGAAGAATCTTTGTTAAACACAGCCTATTCTTAGAGAGGCTGAACGTTATTTGTGAAAACCCAGTGTTCACAAGTGTAACTGACGTCGGTGGGAGTGCAAATACAAAAATCCTTTTGAAAGTTCGGTCATAAGTAAGAAATATGCACAATCACTTCAGCGAAGTGAAGCATTTTGTAGTTGGTTGTCTTGTGTTAGAGCTCTTAATTCCTCTGTACAGCGGTGTTTGTAGCATGCTTTCAACAGAACGAGCTTTACAGACGTGACATTATGTTCATGTCAAATTATGGCATGTGAGCACAATATTGTGACTAAATCATCCAGTGGAGCAGTCTCCTTGCTACATGTGAGGAACAAAATTATACTGTGTGAGTTGGTTAGCTGTGAAGTAGTTGAGAAATACTGGAAGAAAATGAAAAAATTCTAGCTGGCAGTGGCAGAAATGGTAGTACTATATTAACATTGCCTTGAGGTAAGAAAGGCATTTTAGTCATGAAGCGCGTTAGGTGCTGTATGACTTTGTAACTTGAATTAATTTAACAAATTGTGTCAATGTAGCTGAAAGAGGCAGTGCTCTGATTAAAACGGTCCTCTGTCGTTACTGGTTTTGCAAGACTGAGCCTCTATGGTGGAAAAATGCTTTTGTCCAGCAAACAGGAAACTGGAAAAGAAAAATCTGCCCTAGGTCTGGGGGAGAGAACAGCACCAGAAAACCCTGCTGGGGCCCGGCCCACAGAGGGGCTGCAACGAAGAACTGCAGTGCAAATGGAAGTGCCTGCTCAACCTTTTGACTTCCGCTAAGATGCGTGGAGCAAAACCAGTCATGAAGCAGGAAGGAAGTAGCACAACCACAGCGGAGGGGGCACGGAGGAGGGAGGATGAAGGAACATGTCTGTTCAGCCTGCAGAGCTGCCGGCGGGGCTGGCCTGGCCTTGGGGAGCCGGCTGATTAATAAGCACGGGGTAACTGAAGAAATAGTCTTGCTTCATGCTGGTTTTTGTTCCCCAAAACATTTGCTTGAGACCTGCATCTTTAGAGCCCTGTCAGTGTGAAGGTAGTGCAATTTTACAGGCTAGTGTAGTTGCAGCTAAACAGGCTCTGGTGATGTTTCTGGGTTGTTAAAAAAATGGTTCTCTGTTAACACTGTGTGTATGGAAGGAATAATGCCTCCATGCTAGAACTGCAGGTGTTTCTTAGTAAAAATATTTGGTTACTGTATAAAGTATAAAAATATTTGGCTTTCTAGGCTTTCACTTTTTATGTATTTGGTTGATTCACTATCTAACCATAATAAGCTGCATACTGTGCTGTGTGAATAATGTGTGAAAGCACTTGCAGGAACATGAAATCCCACCTAAACTGTAGCTGTTGCTCTGTCTCTGGACCTAACCGCGGAACAGAAGCATGCTGTAGTTTTTCGTTTGAAGCTGGTACAGGTGTCGCCTTCAGCTCAGTTGCAAACAGTGAGGAGAGCCAACTGATGTGGCCTGCGGTTCCTGGGTAATGTCTTCAAAAGTGCTTATGTGACAGGTGTTTAAATTCCACTGACTGTTAATGGGATTTTGGTGCCTCAGTCAGTGATTCCCAAACTGCGGTTGGCATACCTCTGGTGCAACTCTTGGTAACAGTATTTGTGTTCATTACTGTGTTTAGCTAGAAGTTTGAAAGAGGGCCATCATAGTCTATAAGAAACATGGGAGATTGCTGGAGGTCTGCAGCCAAAAATGTTTGGGAATCTCTGGTCTAAGTCACTTAAGCACTCTTTGAAAATATTACCCTTTTTCTGGGAGAACTCTTGCTTCTGTTTAGTTGAAGCAATGGAGATGAGGACAGTTGCTGATGTTACTAAAAATAAAATACAATCATAATCACTAAACTTTGATATCCCAATTAAAAATGTTCTCTGTAATTGCAAGCATTTATTTGGTCTGTATTAATTTACAAATGTGTAAATTGGCTTGCTAAAATAAAGGAGTGCACTCTTGAAAGAAAATGTTTGTCCTTTTAGCACAGGCTTGGTAACCAGTTGCTGTATGTAAAAGCTAGTTACTAGCATGAAATATTCTGCAATTTGCTGCTCTTTATGTTCACTTCCTGTGTTTTTCCTGTTATTTACCTAAGATACAGCTGAATACTTGTAAAAAATTATGATAACCTTAAGAATTGCAGATGTTCAGGTATTAGAAACTTTTTGGAAACAGAGTCCCTCAATATGTGTTGTTTGTGTGTGTAAAATAATTTGTTCATCCATCCTTAAGCCTGCGGAAGTTCTTACTTCTCTCACTGAAACGATGTGCGCAGCTGTGTGCAAGCACTTCCTGAAACTCAGCTAAGGGAGAAGGCTCTTGAGCAGAAGTGATAAGCAACTGGACACAGGAATATACCTTGTCGTCTTGCAGTGTTAACTGTTGCTTTGTTTAAACCATGCACTTGTTCATTTAGAGTCTTGTCTGAGGGACAGAAATGCATTAGTGTGCTTGCCTGGTCATGCACAAATTTTCACACTGTGCTGGGCAGCAACAGGAGAGTATATACCTGAGATGACTTTCCTTCCACCTACCAAATATTGCATACATTAGTTTCAAGCGTGCTTAGAGGTTTTTTCACAAATAGGACATGATTTTTCAAGTGGTAAGAGTACTAGCAAGTCAGTGCTAGCTTGAGCCGTATGCCTAAACAGCTTTAGGATTGCTAACTTTGTGGAAGTCACTTGGCATTAATGCATTGATGCAAGATTCCGCTTTACCTGCTAAGATTGCATAAAAATATTGCACACTAATCCTTCAAGGAAATGATTCAGAATTTAATTCTTACCAATTAGTTCCATGTTAGTGTAACAGATAATTAGTTTTTGCTCAAGCCTCCATTTTTATAAACTTAGTAAAAACAAATACCATCTCTTTTTTTTGCTTGAGTTGTAGATGGATTAAATGATTCATAATAGCATGGTGTTTGCTTTTTCCCCTTGCACTGCCATAAATTGTCATCTTTTCTGTCACTTTATGGAAATGACGACTTTCAGAAGATGGCTTGGGGAGCAAGCTCTGCTGATACAACCTGTGATTTGCAATTTTTCTAGTGTCAGCTGAAGGCAGTGCAGGGACATGGTGGGAACCTACCCTCTGGAGGGAGGGAGGGAGCTGGGGTATGAGTTTACAGTTAAACTGTCCTCTCTGTAGCATTAGCCAGTGGCTGTGCCTCCAAATCTGAGCCTTTCCCCAGTAAATGCAAAGTTGCTTATCTGCTACTGGAAAGAGGAACACACAAGTTTGAATTACTTAATATTACACAGGGTGGGGAGTTGCACAAACAGATGCTACTGATAAGGTAACAGTCTGGTTTTGTATTGCTGCAGCTTGTGTATCCATACAGTCTAGGTCCGGAGCCCCTGATCTTCATAAACGTGATCGTGATCATCTAGGAAGCCATTACTTTGCTGTTCTGATACAGCTTGGTTTTTCCTACACACAGGATCCTGTATAGTTTTCTTTTTAAGATATGCTGATTAAGCCTTCCTAAAAGCAGGTGGGGAATTACAGTAGCACTCCAAAGGTATAACAAAACTGCAAAAGCAAGATGGCTGGAGATTGTGATACGCTAGTAAGGCAAGGGGACTTTGACGGCCCCTCTCTGTGGACGCCAGTTAACTGACAAAGAGTGGTGAACAACAAAGCTTTTTCAGTTGGTGTTTATAGACTCAGCCCAATCATACAGCTGCTTTAAACTGCACGCAGTTTGAACATATAATGCGTCGACTAGAGAGCTGCTGAATGGAGAAGCCTACAGAAGAGCATCTGGGTGGTTTTACTTACCTTAATCTTGAGCACCTGTTGTTATTGGACATGTATGAAATGATGAAACACAGAATCCCTGCTGTCTAGCTGGCACCTTCTTTAAACACTTTGAGCAGCTTTCATTGCTGAGACACAAATTAAAATGTAGTTGAATAAATAAGGGTAAGAGAGGAGAACTACTGTCAAAGAAGATTGATAGTTTTGAGTCCTGTATACCTTCTAGTCTACCCAGACTGTATCAGAGTGTGGAGAAAGGGCTCATGTGGAGCTGAGTATATGCTATAATATATGTCAAGCAAAGTAGGTCACTTCTAATTGAGTTTAGACTCAATGAAGTATGATATGGAGCTAGAAGATCTAAGCCCAGATGTCCTGGGAAATTTTTGTAGAAAGGCTGGAGCTAGTGACCTATCTCCTTTAGCTGGAGGTCAGTTCTATAATCAGGCAGATTAACAGGATAAGTACTTCAGCTAGGAACAGCATGTCTGGAGCAAGTGGTATCTGAAAAATGTCCAAGATCAAGTAAATCGGAACTAATTCAACCAGAATACGAGAAATTGGTGAAAGGCTGAAACCTGGGGGGAGCTTAGTTTTCTGTCAAACACAGCTGTCTTCAGGGAGATGGCACACTACAATAGTAGCATACTTAATGAGAGAGCTTGGGAAACAAGGCATTAAGAAAATACTATATGACTGGGGATGCTTCTAGCCCTTCTCTGAATAGCTCAGTATTTTGCAGTCTGCAAAATAACTTGTTGCTCGGTGTCATAACTGAGTCTGTGCAATGCCTCAGTGGTTGACAACGTCTTCTGACCAGCTCAGGTCTGTTGGACATAACTTAAAAGTTCTCTTTTCCCCACATGATACTGGTTCCTTCTTTTACCTTCAAGCATGTGATATGGGGGTGAAAAAAGCCTCTGGCCTAGGAATATCCCCATCTCTCTTCAGGGACCCCCATTTTCCTAGCATATGGAGAATATAATGAAGTAGAGGAGAAGAGAGTCATCCTTTATTTGGATAAAGGAATGAGAGAAAGAGGTGCCACTACTGAATAGATTTTTTTTTTTCATCTACAAGTAGAAGACAACCTTTCTAGTGTGTAAAAGTGCTATTGTTTGACTCCTAAGTAGGAAGACACTTATTTTGTTATTCCTGTACTGCTACAGTCACTAATACTTTCAGGTACTGAAGCTAGCTCTGTTTTTGCAGAACACAGTTACTACCTAGAACTTACCTCCTTAATGTAGTTGCTAAGACTACAAGCAGGGAAGAAGCAGTCCCAGGCTGCAGTTTTTACTACTGGGATTTGGTGCCAATCCAATGCTAGTTTCTTGTGAAGCATGCAACCCAAAATGCTCTCAATGCTGCTGTGTCCTCTCTGCTAGGCAGTAGTCCTCCTGTCTTCTATTTCTGGTAATCTTTTGTACATTGACTAAATCCAAAGCAGAGAATCTCTCTTTCCCTCTTCTCCAGCTTTCCCTCTCCAGTTCAGAAAAGGGCATGCCCTGATGGACTAGGGCACTCCTGATATATGAACGTCATCAGGCAGAGAAGGGACTTGGGGTACCAATTTGTAATTCAAATTGGATAATTACTCAACACAAAATTGAGCACCCTAACTGTCAAGCTTTTGTCTGTAAGTTATTACCATTTTAGAAAAAACCTGCAGGTGTTTTGACCTTCCCTTGGGAGCTGGACCTGTTATTATCGCTTAGACATTCTCTGAGCAAATCTACTGTGTTGGGACCCTCTGGAGACTTGGAAAGACCTTTGGCTTTCATGATCCAAGGCAGTAGTAGTTTCATGTGCTCTAATAAGGAATTTTCAGACCCAAGAGCAAAGGAGTCTAATGAGGTTTTGGCTCCAGTTATGCTGTTATTTAATAGGTAAGATGTGAATACTGGTTTTGGACATTTTCTGTGAATGTATTTCCGGGGCGGGGGGGGGGAAGGGGGGGATTGCCTTGGAAATAACCTGCCCACCTCAAAGAGGTTCTGCAGAATTAGTCATTGTGGAAAATGTCTTGACAAACACAGACCTTGCTGATAAGTGCCATGTGATGGATGTGTTCTGAATGCTGGGTAAATACTTGAAAGGCAGCCCCAAACAAGAGGAGTTTTCTAGGCTGGGATACTTCTTGAATTGCAATGGGTACTATTTCTGTTTTGTTCAGAGTGCTAAACTACATCTGTCTTTTCTAAAAGAAACGTTTGTTTTTGTGGTCCTTTGTAGGCGTAACCTGACAAAGTTATCCCTGATATTCAGCCATATGCTGGCAGAACTCAAAGGTATTTTCCCAAGTGGCCTTTTCCAGGGAGACACATTCCGGATCACCAAGGCAGATGCTGCAGAATTTTGGAGAAAGGCTTTTGGTGAAAAGTAAGTTTCTAACTGTGCTTAAAAATAGAGATGTGGGAAGAAGTTGCACACAGCACTGTGTATTTCTAAAAATTCTGTTTTGCGGTTCAGAAAGGTCAGGTTAAAATGAACGATGGGGGAGACCTACTAGTCATTTGATCCGCTGTCTGGGTGAGGTACAGGATCTTCCTACGCTATATTTCACAGTTCTTTGTCCTGTCTTGTTTTAAATGTGTCATGATTGGTCTTTCCCTAGCAGACTTGTATTGGCACTGAGTTTCCCTCAGTTATTCAGTTTAAAGTTTCCTCTCCTTAATTTAATTCCTTAACTTGTAAGTAAGCTCCACGAACTATGCAAAAGTCTCCTTTCTTCCTCCAAAGGTTACTATGACCCCAATATTAGTTGTCCTTCAGCTAAGCCATTATATTAAATTCTTTTCATCTTCCCTCCAATTAGTCTTTCCAATCACTTAGTCACCTTTCTTCTGGCTTCTCTGAACTTTTGTCAGTTTGCATAATGGCTTTGCTAAGATAGAATGAAGGAGAAAGTGAAGTGCAATGTATATTTGTGTGTAAACAGTTGAAATGCCAGTTCTAATTTTTGTATCTAATCAAATGCTGACTAAATGAACTGTAGAGGTGTCCACAGCAACATTTGAGGATTAAAATTAATGGAATTGGGTACTGCTTTCTAACTAAGGTAACTAAGGTACTTCACATAAAGAGTTTAATTAGTAGCTGTCAGAACAAAAAGCAGTAATATATTTACTCATGAATAACATAGTTGTCTGAAGCTAGGCATGTTCTTTCTATGTTTCTATTTTGCTTGATATTTTAAAAGAAGGAAAATTTTCCTTTGAACAGGAGCCTCTGTTTTGGCTTCTGATTATCTTACTTCTCCAGTTAATACCTCTTCAGAGAATTGCTTGCAGCAGCTTTTTTGTTTTTTTCAGCTGTCTAGACTTCTACTAAAAGACTTACGGTTAACTCCTCTACCAGCTGCAACATTATGGTATTCTTATCGAGTGATGGTGTTGTATACAACCCAGGGTGCATACAAGCATTGACATGATAGGGCTGCAGAAAAAGGCAAAGGAGAAAGCAAAGCTGGACTTCAGATTCCAAAATTCTGCATATGCAGAGAAAATGGTCTAAAGTGCATTTAGCTGCTAATTTCCTGTGGTACCAAGAAATCCTGTGCTTGAATAACATAAATAAGTATCTTGTGTCTAGTTTTGATATTCCTCTCTTCCATTATCATGAGGTGCATAGTCACAAAAAAAATGTATAAGGTGTGTACACGGTGGTGGTCTTCAGACATATCACATTTACAGATGGCTTGGTTTCCCCCAGGACTATCGTTCCTTGGAAAAGCTTCCGTCAGGCCTTGCATGAAGTGCATCCAATCAGTTCAGGGCTGGAAGCCATGGCCCTGAAGTCAACGATTGACTTGACGTGCAATGACTACATTTCAGTATTTGAATTTGATATCTTCACACGACTTTTTCAGGTAAGAATTGAGGAATGTTAATTACTTGAGATGTGTCTCAGTGCTTCAGGTTAGACTCTTTTCCCTGGACAAACTATATTTTACACACTAAAATGACAATTATTTGTGTTGTAAGGGATTTGTTCTTCTTGCCATTCATCCGCGAAACAGCTCTAGTAATACTTAGGACCCTATATTGCTGTAAAAGTGTGTGATACTTCTGGTTGTAGAAGAAAAAATTGTCTAAATATATACTGCAACTGTAAGGCACATTCAGTATCCTCCCATGAATCAGTTTTTCCCTTTCAAAGGTCACTTTTAGACTGAAGTTTTGACACAACTTCTATAAGCCAGGAAATGTGAAGCTTAGTTTATCAGTCTCTTCTCCTTGTCCTTTTCTTTCTCATCAGATTTATTTGCCATAGTGGGGGGTGTGTTCAAGATGGAGCACAAGCATGGAAATTTGTGCTTCCTGGCTTTTGAAGTGACATAGACAGAATGTTGTGGACATGTCTGTGTTCTGTGCACAAGAATATCTATATTACTGAAGTGATATTAATAGTAGGTGAAATTCTAACCCATAGTCTTTAATAGTGCTAAACTCAAAAACACAGCTTCTGATGGTGCAATTGGGTATTTACAAGAACGAACGCTTACTTCTTTGGCTCTAACTTGCCTTTTCCCATGTGATAGGGTGGGTTGTAATTAAGATATGTCTAGATGAAAAATTCCCATGTTCAGTGTTGCAATGTAGCTGATCTCATTCAGTACTTTTTCCAACTGTAGTACATAAAGAGCAAGTTAAGAGTTGCTGCAGTTTCCAGGAGATGCAAAGCTCTTAGGGAAAGCTAATACCTTCCTTTAGGCAAGCTGAGAAATTTGGAAAAATTCTATGAGATTTAGACACCCAAGCCCTTCTCAGGATTGAGAGCTTTCTAACTGTTTTTATAATTTTTTGTGCATCATTTTAAGGAATATTTAACATGTATGTGCTGGTTTATTTATTCAAATCTTAGACTAGCCAGTAATCCTTGCCACACCCAAGTGAGGTTAGGTGGTTAAGGAATAGTCACAAGCACCTTACACACAGTGAAACTGAGACAGAGAGGGGAGGTCACCTTCCTGCGGCCATATAGGAAGTTGGTGTTAGAGATCAGACTAGTCACGGTTTCTGGTCCTGTGCGTAATCTTATTAAACTCCTGTCTCTACTCCTATCTCAGGGGTGAGTCATTTTCTCTGCAGAAGCAGCACAATTTGGTAGCTATTCTTGAGCTGTCTTTTTGTGACCTCAGTAACTTCTCCCTTGGCATTTCTTAAAGGAGTTTTGATTAAGGTCTGCCTTAGGTGATGTTTTTATCACTGACAAGAGAGAAGCTCAAATGCTAAGGCTGCTGCATGAGAATGGAGGTTTATAGTTCCTCTACTGGATTTATGGTGGGGTAAGAAACCTGCTGCTTTAACTGAAGAAGTGATCCCTTTGATTAAGGAATATTAAATGTGTTGATACCTTTTAGAAGTGCATGGTTAATATAATTCTTTGTTGTTTCTATAGCCATGGTCCTCTTTGCTCAGGAACTGGAATAGCCTAGCGGTGACTCATCCTGGTTATATGGCATTCCTAACATATGATGAGGTGAAGGCCCGGCTTCAGAAATTCATTCACAAACCTGGCAGGTTAGTGCTTGGCAGCGGTGGCTTTTTTGATCGTACTTGCTAACATTGCTGATTACTGCGCTGACTGAGGAGATTGGTTTTCTTTTGTCTTTGTCCTCCTTCCTCAGAAATTTAAACTGTGAAAAACCCTAGCTTGCCCTGTATTTAGAGATTATCCTCTGTGAGGTAGCTTACCTCCTGCCCACACCCACAATGGTCACAACAGCTCCCTCTGGCATGAGCAGAAAGCAGAGGCAGACACTCCCAGAGTGAGCCTAAATGGTGGGCTGTTGACGACCGTGAATAAGGGAATGCATCTATAGGTCCCATAACTTTTTGGTGAATATGCATAAAACTAGGAGAGCTGAGTGGATTGCAGCCCTCAGAAGCAGCGTGTACGTTTGAAGCCAACTTCAGACAGACAAGGCAGTGACCATTGTTTGTGCTGGCAGAAAGCAGCATGGTAGGCAGAGTAGGCGGCAAGGTAAGGCTGCAGGCTCAGTGGACTACACATGCTTCTGCGGGGGCTGTTGACCTGAGTAGTTTTGGGCTACCCTACCTGGGTAGAACTTGGCCCAATGCAACAGGGCTAACAGATTTCTCTTTATGCATTTCTGGAGGTTGTTACTATACTGTTAGTTCTGTGCCAGTTTTAAAAATGGAAACCTTCTATAGTCTGTTTGTTGGTTTTGTTGTTTGTTGGGTTTTTTTAAAGTTAATTTGAAACAAATTATTTTAAGGATGCTAACTTTTCTTGCTCTGGATTCTGGGTTTGATTTCACCTGGAGGCCAGTGCTTGGATGCTTTTCTCACTTTGTATCAGATTGCAAGGTTCTCCTTTGATCTGCCTGGGGGTAAATTGAGGAAAGCTGGTATTAATCATCAGGTTATTCCTACTAGTTTTTATTTGCTGTCTTGAGATAGCCAGACAAAGGCTGCCTACTTGACATTTAATCTTTCCTGTCTGTTCTAGTCCAAACTGAAGTTTCTTTTCCTTTGTGTTTTTTTAGTTACATTTTCCGATTGAGTTGTACACGACTCGGTCAGTGGGCCATTGGCTATGTCACTGCAGATGGGAACATTCTTCAGACAATCCCCCACAACAAACCTCTTTTTCAAGCACTGATTGATGGCTTCAGGGAAGGCTTGTAAGTAACTTTATCAAAATTAAGGTTTTTGCCCTTTTTCACTGTGAGTTTGTTTTATAAATCTTAGTCCTGTGGTGAGGTCTTAAAGTCAGTTGAACATCACACATTATCTACTTTGCAGGAGAGGCAGCATGTTGCAGAGGTCAAGCAATCACTATTGACATCACTGAGCCCCTTTCGGACATCTTTCAGCTCTTCCTTTTTATTTAGACCTTGATTCAGCAAAACAGTTCAATCATGTGAACAGTCCCATTGATGTCAGTGGAATAATTCATATACGTAACTGTTTTGGCACTCAAGAATACTCAGCTATATTTTGCACTGGAGAGCTGTACTATCCTTTGCAATAGCAGACAATAAGTGTGTGTCAGTGTTTCCCTTGTCATAGATTCTTTTCCAGTCGAGTCCTTAATTTGAGCCACTGCAACTGATATTATGGCATTAGTTTTCTTACTCTGGATATTACAGTCATCACTATAGGATGATTTAAGAAGAGTACTCTGGGACCATAGTATCCTGTTTAAAATAAAAATTGGTGTCAGGAAGAAAAACAAGCTTCTTTTTATTTTTAAGAATGACGTTTGATTTTTGTCTGATAGTAAAATTCTTCCAGACCTTCATTTGAATTCAGAATACCTTGAATTCACACCCCTCGCTTCTCACCCTCATTCTTTCTTTCCTCTGCCATCCCCAAAAGAAACCTTATACGTGTGTTCATCTCTGTGTGTGTGTGTGTATGCATGTGTGTATATGCACATATAGAGAGAGATATCTTTTTTTTTCCCCCAACTGCTTACAGTTATTTATTTCCCGATGGCCGGAATCAGAATCCTGACTTGACTGGCTTGTGTGAGCCCACACCTCAGGACCACATTAAAGTTACACAGGTGAGCAAAGTATTCTATCCCATCAAACTCACTTGCTTTCTTCCTAATTTCTAGCCTCCTTAGCTGTTTATACAATTCTGTCATACTTGGTATCCCCAAGAGTTGTTTTTAAGGCTGATGTGTTGTATTTTACAGGAGTTGCAGAAATCTTTGAATGGTAGGAATAGGCAGATGAGATTGCAAAGGCTAGGTAAAGCTTTATGCAGGGCTGACAGATTTTAAGACTTTTTTTTTTTTTTTTTTAGAATGTTCTGCCAAATAGTCCTTCTTTTGTGCCATCCAGCATGTCTTGAGCCCTGCTTTACTAGGCTGTTCTTGGGACACCTCAATGAAAACCTGGGGTAACTTGAAGTCCACTTGTTTCAGAGCTTGACAGGTGTATCTAGTACATAAAATTGTAGCGAAATCTTTGCAGACTTCTGTTCTCCTTTGCACTGTGTTCTTGTGTTTGGAATTTATTTATTCCTGCAAATCTTGTTTTGGGTTTCTTGTAGCTGTGACTAATCATGCTTGTTATTTTACAGTATCAACCATGTCTGTCTATCTTTCCCTAAGGAACAATACGAATTGTATTGCGAGATGGGCTCCACGTTTCAGCTGTGTAAAATATGTGCTGAAAATGACAAGGATGTGAAGATTGAACCATGCGGCCATCTGATGTGCACGTCCTGTCTCACTGCGTGGCAGGTGAGGCATGGCCTCTTGTTAATCTCTCTGAGTGAAGCTAGTTGCTCTTTTACAGAAGCGGTATATTCTCTTCTCAAAACTGTTCGGTTTCCTTCAGGTATGGAGGTAAGATAGCATAACTTAAGACATAAGCTCATAGTTCAGTAATACCAGTGCGTCAGTGCCAGCTCCACCAGTGCAGGGAGGAGCTGGTTAGATGCCTGATCTCTTAATCTAGGAATAGGCAAAGAGTGTGAGGACTTGCCAAAAAGCTGGTTTTCTACTTCAGAGAGAAAATACTCTGTATTTGTAGCGCAGTTTGCCTTTCTGTCTTCCTCTCAGTTGAAAGGTACCTGCCAAAAAGCAGGTTTAAATCTCTTTGTATATTAACTATATGTTTAATTTCTGCATCATAGTGGCTCTTGTAACAGATCTCTTCTCTTCCCTGAAGGAATCAGAAGGCCAGGGTTGTCCTTTTTGCCGCTGTGAAATCAAAGGCACGGAGCCAATTGTAGTAGACCCATTTGACCCCAGAGGAGGAGGAGGATTATTACGGCAAGGGGCAGAAGGAACTCCCTCACCCAATTATGATGATGATGACGACGACAGAGCTGATGATTCCCTCTTCATGATGAAAGAACTTGCTGGTACCAAAGTAAGGTCACCAGAGTGTGTGCTAGTAGATGTGGCAGTATGTGCAAAGACTGCACGTTCTCCATCAGTTTTCTGTGGTCTTAGTTAATTGTGCATGTGAGGATTGTCAGACCTTGTAACAGGAAAGATTTTACTCAGTATGGAAAATGGGGATTTAGGTACAGTTTTGTCAGTTCAGTTCAAACTGTCAGTTCTATTAAGCAATGGTGATCACACTTTGAAATCTTTGATCTTTTGTGTGTTGCCTTGAAAGAATCCTTAGAAGGGTAAAAAGGCTGGCCTGACCTATCAGAATGTAAGATCTAGGTTTATAACACTTTTCTGCGTGCTTAGCAACGCTGCTTTTGATTTATTAGCCATAGTTCACCCATATCAGCAAAAATTCATCTATTTTCCCCAGTGATGAATACAGCCAAACAGATATAGTCTTCCCAAGGTCCTGATGACTAACTGAGTAGAGGGCAGGCTGTTTTGCTGAGGAAGTCAATTTGACTGTCAGCTTTTTATATGGTGTCTGATAAATTTGTATAATAAAGGTGTGGTAACTTTCTGCCATTAGTGCTACTTCCTTCCAGGAGATGTGCGCAAGACAGGCATTCTTTATGGATTCCTGCATGTTTTCTCCTGAAAGCGCGTTGCTGCTCCTGCACATCTGCACTTAGCACTGCTTTACTGCATAGGGAAGTGGGTTTGAATTTGGCTAATTTTTAATAGTTGAGTTCACTAAAATAAGTTGCCTTTCCTGGTCAGAAAGAATCCTCTACACTGGTTTACCTGTGGTCATATTTCTCTTTCACTGCCACCCTGTGAAATAGTGTACTAAACAGTAAACAGTGTTTCTGTAGGGAGTTTTTGTATACATAGCTTGGGGAAGCAAAGCAATTTCCTCAGTGTGACATCCTGTCTGGTTTGCAGTAGGCTAGTACTCTGTATTTGTTGGCATTAGTGAGTTCAAACCTGTGTAAAGCTTTTCAACGTTAGAAAGCACTAGCCTTGCTTGTAAAATAAGATTTATGAAAAAGAGAAGAACAGGCACTGTTCCAATTTGTTAGGTGGAAAAACAGCTTTCCAGGGACAAAAATAGAGTTTTTTTTGCAACTAGTGATTGCTGCAACAGCCATGACACTGTAGTCAAGGTAGTTTGCAGTGGTGCCTGCAGTGATAAATAGGATTTGCAGCAGATCATGCCCTCTTGTGTTGAAAAGAAAAGAAGCTTGCTTCTGCTCAGGGCCCAGTAAGGCTGGTTTGTTACACCAGCTGAGCAGCTTGTCTTTTATCGTGCCATTGCTAAGTGTGCATTTTTAGTTGTGTGCCATAGCTAAGCCCACTGGCGATCTTCAAGGCTTGCCGCAAGTCAAATGCTGTCGTGCTGTTGAAATTGCCTGCATTTACTGGTGTATGATTGTTACAGATATAGTAATTTGTTACCATTAGCAATATTGAAGCCAGTACAAGTCACAGAGCTTGAAAGCCTCTCTAGAGAAAAGGAGTTCTGCTGGATTTTGTCATTTGTTGATTTTCCCATTCTTTTCTTTTTCAGGTCGAGCGTCCTCCTTCTCCGTTCTCAGTAGCTCCACAGGCCACCCTTCCTCCCGTGCCACCGCGACTGGATCTTTTGCAGCAGCGAGTGTCCAATCCGCCTGGGGCTTCCAGTCCTGGGACCACTTCAAAGGTCAAACACACTGTTTGCCCTTTCAGCTATGATTTTGGTGGGGCAGGCAGGAAGAAGAGCGTTCTGGTGAACCTACATGTTCTCTGTGACATCCCTAAGTACTTTCACACAAGACTCCTTCTTCCTTTTCTGTAGTCCTGTTAGGCCACTTTCCTTCCGTTCTCTGCGAGAGCCTAGTCTGTCCTGAAAGCAAATGCTTCCTTCTGGAATCCATTGTAGGAGAGTCCCTTTTTGCTGTTTAAAGGGCCTGTCTTTCCTTCACATTCATCCATGCAATTGCTAGAAAGAAGCTGATCCGAAGCTGAAGTACTTGCTCATTTAGGGCGACTGGTGTCCTCCTGTTGAACTACCAAGTTATTGTTATTACCAGTATCTTCACTGGTTTTCAGCCTCAGCCGCTGCTGCCTACACCCTTCGGAGCCGCATTTATGAGCTTCTGTTTTGTTCTAGCTAGCAGGCTAGATGTGGGAAGGTGTCATATTCCTGTCCAAACTGTTCTTTTCTTCACAAATTTTTCCATTGAGCATTTTTTTCAGATAGAAGACTAAGGAAGGAATGAAATGTGTGTGACTGGGAGAGAGTAATCGGTTTTCTGATTGAGTAGCAGAAGGCAGTAATGTGGTCTCAGTGGCATTTGGTCATTGTCTGTTGAGATATGGCAGCGATTCTTCAGCTGATTTGGATGAAGTAATGAAATTATGCTTCAAAGTCTGGGCAGAAGATGATACCCTATTCTATGAATATTCATTGCTGACTGATGAATGTTAACTTGTATAAATAACCCACAATTGAATCTTTTTTTAAAATGATGGGTATCCTTTGTTTGGAATCCAATCTAATGCTGCTGTAAGCTTTTTTTTTTTCCTTCAAGAAAAATAATCTGGGTTGTATAGTGCCTAGCTGTAGCTGCACGTAGTTACTGTGTTACCTCTTCAAGCCTGTAGAGAAGGTGGCTCTGGAGGGTTAACTTATGGAGATGTGGAGAGTTATCTCCACATCCTTTGAGATTATTTCTTGTAAAAATAGAGAAAACAAAAACTTAAAACTCACCCTTCTGCCACCTGCCTCCCTCCTTTTTATGTTTTGTGGCTAGACTACCTTTGTTAAGCAATATTTTACATTCTTGTGCCTTCCAGGCTGCACCTGGTACTCTTCACAAGGATAAACCTTTGCCAATCCCACCCACGCTCAGAGATCTCCCGCCGCCACCGCCTCCAGACAGGCCACATTCCATTGGGACTGAAGGTCGACCTCAGAGACGTCCCCTGCCCTGCACGCCAGGAGACTGTCCTTCGAGAGACAAACCACCTCCTGTGCCCTCCAACCGTCAAGCGGATCTGTGGCCATCCAGGCCAATTCCAAAAGCCCCGTCTGTAGCTCTCAGCTCTGGTGACCCTTGGGCTGGGAGAGAACTGTCAAACAGACACTCACTTCCCTTTTCCTTGCCCTCTCAGATGGACTCCAGGGCTGACAGCCATCGGCTTGGGAGCACACTCAGCCTGGACAACCCAGTGGTGAGTAGGTGAAAGTAATTTGTGAAGAATTAAGTCTTCCAAGGTGCCCTCTTCTTATAGTTTATGTCTGAATAGGGCAATCTTGTGCCAAGGGAGAGATGGAAAGGAACTGGTGAATGCCAGGCAAGGGAGACTAATGAGAGGACTTCTTAGGGAAGTGCTTTCGAGCCTCTTGGGAGCAAGGCTGAAATCCCAGTTTGAGCAGTCATGAGCTACAATTTCATGATCACTGTTCACCTTTCAATTTCGTAAAACTGAGGATGTTTTGTATTGGGACTTGGTATGCTGAAAAAGTGTAATTTACTCTTCTCAGTTTTCAGTCCTGTAAAACCTGCACATGGTAGCTATGATAGTTTAACACAGTAAAATCTGAATTAAATTTGGATCTGTTACTCTTACCAATGTCATGATGTGTAACTTAGTAGTCCAACATATTGTTCTCTAAAAGAAATCCCAGTCAGATTTGCTTTCTTTGATTCCATTCCCCTAATTTTTCCTTTTAAAACCTCCAGCTTTCTAAAATTGAAAGCAAGTACCTTTATAGCCAGATTGGTTACGAAAATGACACTTGCACAGTTGTCATTCTGTCTCCATATGTGTGTGCTTGTCTGCACCCTTTTCTTCTTGTCCCCCATTAACGTTTTGGCCTTTTGGCCTATTTTGGCTGAATTTGCCAACGCCATTGGAGTCTCAAAAGATATGAAGTTCCTGCAGTTTTTGTGTAAACAGGCAGTTAGCTGCAGGAGAAGAACCTCGCTTGTGCCCTCACTGAGGGAAAACTGTCACAGACCTACTGGATTTCTAAGGTGTCAGTAAATGCTTTGGAATGATGAAGATGCTTCATTCCCCCAGAGGACACGTTGCATGACTGGCTGACAGCTTTGCAACTACAGTGGTATATGTGGTGTTCCTGATTCCTGGCTTGAAATTTTTTCTTTCAGAGCTTGAACAGTGGTCCGCCAACAACCCCAGAGTGTGAACACCCCAAAATTAAGCCCTCCTCGTCTGCCAATGCCATCTACTCCTTAGCTTCCAGGTCTGTTGTTTTCTAGCAAAAGTGCTCTTTTATAACTTACAGAATGGTAATCGTAATGCTCTCTCCATGCTGATGCCAGGGACAGAATTTGACACAACTCTGTCAGCTTTAGTTTCAGTCTCTGACAGATTCGAAATACACAGTCTAGAGAAAGTAGATTAAATCAGCATCCCAAAGATCTGTGGATATTGGTGGAAGTTACCCTTGGCTGTGTCAAGAGCAAACAGGCTACAGTTGCCATTAGCTCTTTCATGAATTCACTTCTGAGTTGGTCTTTATGTGAAGTAGGTGATGTACAATGTGTATGATATTGTCAACTTCCTTTTGCATAATGACCTTGTGCCAGTGTGACCTTGCAGCTGGGCTGCTGAGAATCCTGAAAGCCAGGTTATTTCTTTAGACAGAATCACTATAAGATGACGAGAGGAAATGGGCTTAAGCTGCGCCAGGGGAGGTTTAGGTTGGAAATTAGGAAAAATTTCTTTATGGAAAAGGTGGTCAAGAATTGGAACAGGCTGCGCAGAGAGGTGGTGGAGTCCCCATCCCTGGAAGTGTTCAAAAAACGGGTAGATGTGGCACTTGGGGACATGGTTTAGTCTAGTCTACCCTTGATTGGTTTAGAGTGGACTTGGTAGTGTAGGTTAATGGTTGGACTGGATGATCTTAAAGGTCTTCGCCAACCTAAACGATTCTATGATTCTATGACTGCTTGTTACGTCCGCTCTAGATTTTAAAGGCCGCTTTGATATTAATTAGACTTGGCGTAAATGTTTTTCTGATGTTTATATCTTGTTTCTTCTGCCTCCAGACCACTGCCTGTACCAAAACTGCCTCCTGGGGAACAGTCTGAAAGCGATGAAGACACTGAATACATGTCACCATCCTCTCTGCCTGTGGTGCCTCCAGATCCTGCTGTACAAAAACCAGAGATCAAAATGCCTTTGGAAATGACTCAGAGTTTACGGTGAGATTCTGTTTGTGTGTGCTGTGCTACTTCTTCACAGCTTTGGGAAAGCATATTTGTTTACTAGAGTGGAGATTTTCCTTGCTGAGTTTGCTGAATTCCCCCAGTGATATTCACCGGATTTAGACTAGCATAGCTAACTGTAAATGAAATGTGACTACTGCTCTTTTGCAGAACCCTTATACAGTATTAAAGGAGTCAGGTAACCACTCCCACCTCTTTCTGCCAGTGACCTTTTGAGAGCAGCAGCAATTGAAATTCAAAATTCTATTAAGAGGTTGTCTTCTGGTGGTATCAGTTAAATTCTTTTAAGCTGATGTGCTGTTTGCAATAGACATTACTAGAGCATTTTCTGGAACAAATATTCTCTCACAGAACAGTGGTGATTTCACTTTGAAGCAGGGATATGTGCAGAATCTCACTCACAGAGACTAGGTGGTGGTGGTTGACCACTGTCACTTGTCTGAAGGGAAATATGTGTTCTTTCCCTCAGAGTTTTAGACTGCAACCAGCAGACGGATGGCTGTATGTATGAAGCAATGTACAACATTCACTCCCAAGCAGCACCCTCTGCTTTTGAGACTGTCAACACTTCTGGTGAGTGGGTGTGCTAAAAAAGCAACTGAGAAACTGAGGTACAATAAATTGGTCCCAACAGCAGTTGGCTAAATTAAATGTTACTTGCTTTCACTGTTAAAATAGCTGGGATGTATGTGGAAACATCTGGGTCTGTGTACTGCAGACTGCATGTGGGGATGTTATTGAGAAGCCTGGTTGGAATGCACTGTAAAAATACTCAACAGTTATTAAAAAAATTGCTGTTTTGAAGGGTGGTTTGTTTTTTTTTTTTTCTGGGCAGCAGTTGTCAGCCTATATCTATGATAAGTATTTTTAATCTAATACTACCTTCTGGAAAGAGCTTCCATTGAATGTGGGGTTTTGGCAGCAAAACCTTCATTCTGTGTTCTGTCAATGTTTGTGGACTACAGGGGAGCAGAGTCTGCCTTGAGAGACAGAGGCTCTGTTCAGTCCCAGAGCTCAGAATGTGCCTCTTATTCTAGATGAAGGGGATCTGGCAGCAGCAACTGCCAGCAACGGCCCTGAAGAGTCAGAAAATGAAGATGATGGTTATGACATCCCCAAACCACCGCTACCGGTTGCTATTGCTCGTCGCACACTGTCTGATATCTCCAATGCCACAACAGCCTTCAGCCGAATGTCTTTGGAAAATGACCCTGTAACAGGTTAGCGAACACCCGTACTCTTCACATTGTGGTGGGTGCTTATGGCTTGCTATGCACATTTGAAACTTCTTTCACTGACTCACGGTTTGGTATGTAAGCTGTAAAATCAGGTTTACAAGACAGAATTACACTGGTTCTTAGGTGTTTGGCTTGGTTTACAACTTGGAATGCACTGCCTTGGTCATTTAATCACTGAGCTAGCAAATCACATTTAAATCACAGTTAGGAAAACCTTTCCTCAGCTTAAAGGATATTCCTTAAGCCACTGTTTCCTACAGGGCATGGCATACCTTTTGTACCAGGGCGTACCAGGGCATGAAACAGAACTTGAGAACATTGCTGCTTATCAGTGTTCCAAGTAAAAGATGACATGGCTGGCCTTGCGGAGCTTCTGTCTGGCTCAGTTTTGGCTGCGGTTGTTGCCAGCAGATGGCACAAGTGTACTGTTTGATGCTGTCAGTTCCTTTGAGCGGGGACCTAGTGGCTCAGCAAGGTCGGCTTTTTGTCCCTGGGGAGTAGAGGACATCTTGTCCTTCTGGCTGCAAGGCACATTCGCTGAGGGAAGAACCAAAGCCTCGTCTCTCCAAGTGCCTTTCTGAATAATGCTTGACTTATTCCCTACAACTGCCCAGCAGCTCTAAAGGAAGCTCTGAAACTCTTCCTTTTGGGGGGCTTTCAGCATGTCTGAACACCCTGGTGATTTGGCAGGTGAGAGGAGAGTTTCTTGTTCCTTCTGGAGGTAGACAGGAGGCAGAGCCTCCTGTCCCCAGGACCACTTGCCCCAGTGAGTCTTCTGTTCACCTGCTTCACCACTTCCCCTTCCCTGAGCTTACCCTTCTTCAGCACAGAGAAGAGTTTACTAGTGCAGAGAGGTTTATGAGCTTTTGCCACTCCTCCGTGCTCCCTGCCTCACTTTTTAAAGTCTGTCACTGTGTCTGTAGAATGTGACTGACAGGGATAAGAAGGGGCAGAGAGAGCTCACATCCTGGTCCCAGATGAAGTACAGAGCTTAATTACTGACCCTTCTTTGTTTCTGCAGCCCTGAAATAACAGTGCTGTTGTCCTGCTTTGTAGTGTTAGGAGATCTGCTAATGAAAAACGCTGTGGAAATGCTGATTGTTACTGCTCTGGGAAGCATGTGCAGTTTTCTGAAACACTGGGCATCGGCTATTGCTGAAGCCTGGTGTTAAGCAAACCTGACTAGTATGGGACACATTTTCGCAGATTTATGTTCTCATGCATTGTTCCCTACAGTTTAGTTTCTCAATCATTTACCAAAAAAAGCTGTGTTAGTAGTTGCCCTTTCAAATTGACCCATGGTCTCTGAAATTTGATCCAGTTCAAGCTGAAACAGCTATTTCAAAAGGCAATTTGGGGGGAGAGAAGTGGATAGTCCTCTTTCTCAAATGTACAAAAAGCTTTTTATGTGTAAGAAGCTTGTACTTTGAAGATTAGGGAGTTGAACTGCATTGTGGGTTGGTGAGGAAGCTTCAATGAATTTGTTTCCTGAAGAGCCTTCTCTATCTTAGTGCTTTTGGTGCAAGTTTTTCAGAAAGGCTCCACAATGACTGCGTCTTTTGTGACCAGCGTTGCAGTGCCCACTCTTAAAAAGAGATTATTTGGACATTCTTAGTCTTATGGATTTGGTCTGTTGTACACCAGTTCTACTGCTAGAAAAACTCATATCTTGAGAGCCTTGAGGAGTTTCTCCGGAAGACAGATAAAATTTTCTTTAAGGTGATGTCAAATATTCATGCAGAAAGGTTTCTTGTGATTTGCAAAGTAGGAAAACAATGCTTTCTGCAATGATAGAGGTTAGAACTCAAAAATTATCAGATGTTGGATTAACACATTAAGCAATGTGTTGGAGTGTTTGGTGTCATGTTTGGTTTATTGGCTGTTCTTTTTTTTTCCCCCAGGAACAGTGCATGATGTGGCTACTGGCAAGTAGCACATCTGAATGACTAAGAGAAAAGGCAGAACAGGCTGAGATTACTGATCTGCCATAGCAGCCAGCCATTAGGTAGGGTGAGCTTCAGCAGGAGCTCTTGTAGATGGCCCTGGCCTGCTGATGGGCTGGCAGAAGAAGAGGAGCAGACCCTTCAGAGAACATAATTCAGTTGCTGGAGCAATTGTGGTGGATGAGTTGTAACTGATAGATCTGGTTTTATGCGTACACTCCCTCAGCACACTGCAATGTGGACAGCAGTTCTGTGAGGAGAGATCAGCATCCGGACAGTTAAACTGGGGATTGCTGTCTGATTCTAGAAGGAAATGGGATGTTTGGTGAAGTTGTGTACTCTCTGTGTCATTTTTTCCCAGCAGGTTTCTGCTTCTTATTCTAAGGCTGATGTCTGAGCTCTGCTCCCACGCACGCATATATCCCTTGTCAATTTTTTCTGTTTATGTGGTCTTATCTTAATAAACAAGCCTGATGTGGCCTCCTAATTAAAAAAATCTCCATAGCCATTTTTGCACACAAGAGAGGAAGCTGAGCTAATCCGTACCGTTGTGTGAGAGGATAGGCTGGTTGGAGAAAGTGGCATAGCTTTCAGTGGCATGTTTTTGAAGTGCCATTTATCAGTCTAATGTCATTCCCGCTTTGTTCCAAGCAAGAATGACATGTCCTTTTTTGAGGTGATGTGTTTGTTTCTCCTTCCAGGTTTTTCAGACGGCTCTCAAGTTCCAGAAAGGCCGCCAAAACCGCTACCACGGAGAATAAATTCTGAGCGGAAAGCGGGGAGCTGCCAAACAGGCGGAGCCAGCAGTGGGACCAGTGCATCACTGCAACTCTCCAGTGAGATCGAGAATCTAATGAGCCAAGGCTACTCATATCAGGACATTCAGAAAGCACTGGTCATTGCACATAACAATATTGAAATGGCCAAGAATATTCTCCGGGAGTTTGTTTCCATTTCCTCCCCTGCGCACGTGGCCACATAGCACATTACCTCCACACCCACAACTTCTGTGGACCAACTGCCTGGGCAGCCATAGCCCAGCTACGCACCAAAGGGGAAGGGGGTTCCTTTAGAGACTTCATGCTGAGGTCAGTCCTGCCTCTTAAGAGAATCAGTTATCAGGTTTTTGTGGTTCCAGATTTCAAAGCAGTGGAATGAAATGGAGCAGAGTGGTGTTTTTTACAGTGTATGTCTTGGAGTCCTTTACCCCTACCTCTTGTTTGAGAGAACAGATTTATTTCCAGGGTGTTAGTAGAGAAAGGTATCGCAGCAAGGGGTCCCCGAGCTGATGCCCTGGAGACTGGGGGGAGTGTTTTGTGCTGTGAATTCTAAGTGAATGCTCTGAGAAACAAAGTCTCGAGGTTGGTGTGGTGTGTCCTGTGGTTTATGGTACTAGGTTTGGATCTGTTCGCTGCTGTGTGTCTGGCTCCGGCTTTTTAGAGCAGCTGGGAGGTCACTTTCTGCTGGGAATAAATAGGAGACCTTGGAAGAATCTTTCGATTGCTTCCTGTTTGCCATGGTGTTTCCCTCTTGCCTGTAATAATAGCATTTATTGCTTCTGATTCAAGTCCTCCCTTTTTGCCTGGAGATAGCATGACTAGCTTCTGTCAGGCAGTTTGATCTTGACAGTGCTGAGAGTTGGATTTCTCTCATATGTGTCCTCTTGCCGGCAGCACTGGCAGCACCAGATTCCAGGCAGCTAGATGTGCTGAAAGTTTTGCGTGTTTTTGAGGGGTGGGAGAGGGTGGGAAGGATTTGAGTGAGAGCAAAGAACTGGCTGCTGCTTGTCCTTTTTTAGCCTTGAGCATTTTGTGCTTCAGTGCTCAGACTTGATTGTGGCCCTGCTGGGCTTGAGCAGCCGTCACTGGACACTCCCATACGCTCTTTCTCTAGGAATGTTGCACCTGGTAAATATGATGTTTTATTTATCTTAATTGCATGGTGGCTGTTGCACACTAGTGGCCTTCACACACATTCCATCATCTCCTTCAGAGAGCTTTTGCGGGAGCCAGCTGTCTTTGTGCCAGGCTGTTTTGTGGAATTGGTAGATGCAGCTGATGTATTCGTTGGTATCTTACCTGCTTTGCAGTAAAAGAAATGCAGCAGTTCTCTGCATGGCTATCAAAATAACATGGGGGCTCTTCTTTCCATTTCCATTATTCTAAGGTATTGCCAGAGCTTGTGTTAAAACAGATCTGGGAAACTTCTGTATTTGTAAAATGATCACACAGCTTTAAAAGTCAATACTCAGCTGTTACTTTGAAAAAACCTGACTTGCATACTCAGCTACTTCACTCTGTTCATATATGCTTGATGTGCAAGAAGTGTATGGTTCCTTTTGAGAGGATTTAAATGAAGTAGGGATACACAGATCACAGCCTGACAGACAAACAAGTGCTCTGTGTACGCTGAGAGGCTATTAGCCTTTTGAAGCATGTCTAGCATTATTTGCATCTCTCTAAGGCCAGCAGTATTCACTAGGCAAAGGGTTGCAACTTGAAATATTGTTGGGGTGATTATGGCAGTTGGATGGAGTTTAGCCTTTTAAAGAATCTAGTAGCTGGGCCTGGATCTCAGAGAAATGGCTTGCAATTGGCGGAGAGGTCTTATCAAGTATTAGCAAAGGGAACTAAACGTAAAATGTTTGTTTTATGTAGAGTATAGGTTTCTCTGTATATCTACAGCTTTATAAATTGATGCAGCGGGTTCCAGGCAGTTTAGAATGATGAACTGTCTCTCTTTACTCCCCTCCTTTCTGTAGTAAAGAAAATGTTCCCTGAAACCGTAAGGTGATCTCCTGCAACACTTACAGGCCATCACCACTGTTGCTATTTTGGGGCCAGGGCTGAAACTTGCAAATGCAGCACACTGATGAGATTTATGTCGGTAAGCATGGTGCTCTGCAGTGGTGCAGAGAGGTCAGGCACAGCCAAGAGCAGGGTCTGGTCTTGGTGAAGGTGCTCGGTTACACAGAAGGTGATGTCAGTGCATATTGCACTCGGGGAGGAGGAACTGTTCTTTTTCCTCTGCCCACACATGCATCAGTCAGGGGTATAGTGAACTAGTCCTGTGTGAAGTGCTCTGCTAGTTATGCATGGCAGCCTTGGTCAGTGTGTCTGTGCGAGCTTCTAGAGAAGTAAGCCCAGCACTTGTGCTGCTGAGGCAGGAACATGGGGCAGCTCTGGTTGTTCTGCCAGTAGATCTGCGTGTTACACTCAGCGTGTTACGCTCACAGCCTGAGCAACCAGTCCTACCGTATGAAAGTTATTTCCTGGCTTTGTCCTGGAGAACCAGGTAGAAACGCTTTTGTGAGGGAGCACTATGGTTTTATTTCCCTCTTTCTCATGTTCTCTCCAGTGCTGCCACTAGCTCCATGTTGGGTTTGGAGCCACTTTGTTTCTGACTTGCTGCATAAACTCAGTGCAAGTGTGTTCAAGTGTGGCGTGTGACTCTTGCCACTGCCAAGGCTGCGTAAGAGCCAAGTCCAGCTGGCTAGAAAGCCTTAACTCTTGTCTTGCACGGTGTGTGTGATCAGAGTAGTGATGCCCTGTCCCGTACAAGCCCTTTATTACAGGCTTGTTATAATGTTAAATTAAATCATGCCTAGTGGAGCTATTACAGGCCTGTCTTTGGGGTTTATGTGCCGAGAGACGTTCCTATGCACGGTGTGTGTGATCAGAGTAGTGATGCCCTGTCCCGTACAAGCCCTTTATTACAGGCTTGTTATAATGTTAAATTAAATCATGCCTAGTGGAGCTATTACAGGCCTGTCTTTGGGGTTTATGTGCCGAGAGACGTTCCTATGGGTGGTGTTCCAGGTATTAGAGATTAGAAAGAGCAGTCTTTGTGGCATGTATCACTACTTTTTCTGCATGTGTCCTTTCTGTGCACTGTTTGTGTCTCAAACTGATTTAAGAAACTTAAGTCTTGGCTTTTCTTCCTTAGACATGTAAGCGTTTGCTAGTACCACTGAAGTGCAGCAGAGTCCTGACCATGTCTTATGGCTGTGCTCTGTGAAGTCAATCCAGGCACTGTACAGTGTGCTTTTCTTGTTCTTTCAGAAAGGTATGCCTAAGATTGATGTCTCTTTTTTTTCCTTCACCTTCTTGATCTTTATTCTTAAGAAGTTAACCTTATGACGCTACTTTAAAAAGGAAAAAAAAAAACCCCAAAAGTCTAGTGCCTTTCTTAAGGGAATGCTGCATCGCTAGGCTGGATCTGAGTGTCCAGCCCTCTGTGAGAATAAAGAGCCTGAACTAGACAAGCTGTAAAGATGCCTTTGAGCACAAGACTGCTTTGAAAGGGGTGCAAAGAAGGGGCAAGAAAGATGGGCAATTGTCACTTCAACTATGACACTGTGTTTTGTAGCATTTCAACTGGTGGCTTCCTACTTTATCTGTTACTAACAGTGACTTGTCTGGACTGGCGCTGTACTAAGCCTGGTGTGAAGACAGTAGAATTGTAGGACAGGATTGGTTTGCTTGTAATAAAATATGCGTTCTGCTCATAAAAAATGCTGGTTTCCCCCCTACCTGTCAACCTGGACACAAAGCGAGCAGAAAACATTTTGTTCAATAAGAGCTGGGCACAAAATGTGTGGGACCGGTATGAGTCGCTGCACAGCGGGCAGCAGGTAGCTGTGGAAAGCAGGCAAGTATCATCTGTTCTGAAGAGGCTTTCTGGCTGACTTAGTACGTTCAATGCCACTGTAGCTGAATGGGAATCTGAAATGCAATGTATCCTGCCAGGGGTGTGGTAAATCTTGTCTGCTGCACTGCCCTTGTGTGTCTGTCTCTGCAAGTGCTGCAGCTTGAGGCATGGAGTGTCCCTGCGTGGAACCAGTGGATTTGCTTTCACTATAAACAGCTTTTCTGCATGCCCTTCACTGAGCCCTTATCTTCGGGGAGCCAGACCGGCTCAGAGTACAGCATGTTGCTTCCTGCACTAGACTGATTACATTACTGTAGCTAAATCTGAGGCAGGGTCATTACTGTAAATGTTTTTTTCGGTTGAGCAAGAAAAAATGCAACTCCCAGGGCACTTTCTTAAAGGTGCCACTTTAAAAATTAGTGGGGAACAAGGACAGTTATTTTTAAAGTTCCTAATAGAAATCTTTTTTGAAATTCCTGGTGGGGGAGGAACAGTTGTTCTTTCTCTTGAATGACAAATACCAATTTGTATAATATCAGTGTTAAAAATGTTGAGATTTTCACAAAATATTTTAAAAAAGTATAATAGTGTCATTAATATAAAAATATAATAGCAGTATTTAATCCTTTCAGATCTGTAAAGAATAAGGAAAAACAGAAGGTAAATATTCTTACAGAGTGTAGCTGAGCTTTAAGGTTCACTTGGTTTAAAGTCCTCGTTTTGTTTGCAAATGCATTGTTAATGTTTAGAGGTTATACTAATGTTATTTATTAATTGTTTCCATTCTTGTATGCTGCCCACTAAGAGCTTCTTTGTTTGGGATTTCATTCACCCGTGTCAGTAAAAAGAAAACAAAACAAAGTTTTATTTTTCAATAAAATTTCCTTTGTCGTAGCATATCGTCTCTGTTGTGTTGGTTCTGTGAGTCCTGGAAAAAGAATATCCTGCTCGAGCCTGTCTCAGTCATCTTGTTCAGGGTGCCCAAGTCTGAGATGTTCAGTTAGTCTCCTGCATCTCTTGCCGACTGCAACTGACTTTGTACCTATTTTACCTATTACCACAATTATCTGTTCAATTCTAGTTCGTATCATGGATACTAAGAAACAGAGGGCAGGAGAGACTTACACAAAGGTTATACTAGTAAGTCTATTGAGAGAGTTAACGTATTCTGATAGAAGCGACTATAATGGAGTCTATAATCCATCAGGACCTCTCAGAGTCCGGGAATGGCATGAACAGGTTTGTTACCACCCCCGAACAGAGTCTAAGGGAGTCCGGAGGAGTCGGGTAGAGGCTGACGGGTTCTGCAGTGGTGAGGGCCTAGCAGACCCTGGAGCGCCAGTCCCGCTCCGCTGCCGTCCGTTAGGCTCCCTTTGCCTCTCACAGGCTCTGTTAGAACATGACTGTAGACTCTAAAGACTTTTATAACTACTGCATAGCAATTATGTAATTTTACGTAATTATAAAATATAGTTATATATGAAATACAAAGGATATAGAATAAATCCCAAACTATATATACACAGCTAACATTGCACAACACTGTGCGGGGCAATGGATGCTGTACAACGTTAGACACTGCAGGAGTCCAGCATACCCGCTGGGGCTTGCGAGACGCGGGGCGAGTGTGTGGCAGAGGCCGGGACCCTGGGAGGCTCTGACGGACTCAAAGTGTGGGCCTTAGGCATGGGGTGAGTCGGGCGAGCGTGTAGCATCTGGAAGAGCCTGGCAGGTGCTGGGCTCCGTTACACTGCAAAATGCCCGAGCCTGCAGGGTCAGTTCAATGAAGCAGGCACAAAGGAGGAGAAGCTGGTCCAGCCACCCGCCCCTCCCCCCCAGTGCATTCGGGGGTCAAATGACATTACTTGGGGTCAAATAAGGACACACAGGTCACAGGGGGGTAGAGTGAACCCCCTCAGAGAAGTCACAGTGGGCTCAGATGAGGACACGGGGGTCAACTCATTTGACCCCCCAAAGTACTTCATGAGGCCTTGAGGTGACCTCAGTTGACCCCCGTGTCCTCAATTGACCCCCAAAGTACATAATGAGACCTTGAGGTGACCTCTGTTGACGCCCATGTCCTCAGTTGACCCCCCCAAAATACTTCAGGAGGCCTTGAGGCGACCTCAGTTGACCCGTGTCCTCATTTGACCCCCAAAGTACATAATGAGACCTTGAGGCGACCTCAGTTGACCCCTGTGTCCCCAGTTGACCCCCAAAATACTTCAGGAGGCCTTGAGGCAACCTCAGTTGACCCCCCCCCCGTGTCCTCATTTGCCCCCCCCCCCCCCCCCCCCCCCCCCCAGTACTTCAGAAGGCCTTCAGGTGACCTCGTTTGACCTCTGTGTCCTCAGTTGACCCCCGTGTCCTCAGTTGACACACACACACACACACACCCCCCAAGTACTTCATGAGTATCATGATGAGGCTTTCTGAAGTACTTTGGGGTCAAATGAGGACACAGGGGTCAACTGAGGACATGGGGGTCAACCGAGGTCACCTCAAGGCCTCCTGAAGTACTTTGGGGGTCAAATGAGGACACAGGGGTAAACTGAGGACACGGGGGGGGGGGGGGGGGGGGGGGGGGTCAACTGAGGTTGCCTCAAGGCCTCCTGAAGTACTTTGGGGGTCAAATGAGGACACGGGGGTCAACTGAGGACACAGAGGTCAACTGAGATCACCTGAAGGCCTCCTGAAGTACTTTGAGGGTCAAATGAGGACACAGGGGTCAACTGAGGTCACCTGAAGGCCTCCTGAAGTAGTTTGGGAAGGTCAAATGAGGACACGGGGGGGGGGGGGCGTCAACTGAGGTCGCATCAAAGCCTCAAAGGTTTCACCGTGGGGTCAACTGAGGTCACCTCAAGGCCTCATGAGGTACTTTGGGGAGGGTCAAATGAGGGTTCAGGGGTCAACCGAGTTCGCAAAACACCTCCAGTATTTCACCATGGGATCAACTGAGGGCACAGGGGTCATCTGAGGTAACCTGAAGGCCTCATGAAGTGCTTGGGGGGGGGGGGGGGGGGGCTCAACTGAGGACGCAGGGGTCACCTGAAGCTAACGGGGTTAAATAATATGAAGTGGGGTCAAATGCGGGGCCCATGGGGTTCAGTGCATAGGGCACGCTCAGCCTAGTTACAGAGTTGCAGGCATGGGCCGGGTCACGGCAGCGTGGTGTCAGCCGTAATCTGAACGCGCTCTGAGTATTGGCTCCCTGGCTGTCACCAGCCAGCTGCCGCATCGGTGCTGGTAGGCAGTGCAGGATGCCGCGGGCTCAGAAGCCAGTGTAGTGGCAGAGCTGCCTGCTAGTGTTTATCATCATCTACCCTAGCTGTCAGCACAGCTCGTTTATAGACTCAGATCACAGTGCAACAGCAGAATTGGATTTATTTCTTAGCGGGGTATGAGTATCTGTCCTAGCTAGTAAAACAGTTCTCTGTTAGGACTTGTTAGATTCCAATAGCGCACTTACCGCTGCGTAACTGTTAGTACCTACAGAAGCTACTAGAGTTAGGTGTTAAGGTTATTGGTATTCTCTGCAATCCACTAACAGAGTTGGTTTTAGCATTATTAGTGTTTATAGTAGCTATCGTTAACAGATAATTCTGTTTATTGATTATATTAGACTAGAATATTACTGCTATCGGAGAACAGCTACTGCAGACACTAACAGTTACTAACAGTAAGTCAATTTTTAGAATTGATTCTATTAAAACAATGGTCTGTGAGTAATTACTAGCATCTACAGCAGCAAGTAGCAAAGTTTTCTTATAGATTCTAATAATAGAACTATGTATAGTACCTATAGTAGGGAGTAATACAAATAGCTACTTTAACCTATACAGTAGCTATTAGAATCTAACAATAGTTATCTATGAGTAGCAGTTACAGTAGCTGGCCCTAAAATCTGTCAGAATTTATCAGAGTGTATCTGTAGATTTATTAATATCTACAATAGCTGGTAATAAGATTTTCTTGTATAATCTACCAGTATCTAATAATACTGTTATTCATTAAGTAGTTATTAGTATCTATATTAGCTAGAAATACAATAGTCTCGCAGAATCTGTAACAGAACCTACTTATAGACTTATCAATAATAGTTATTAATGCAATTATCTGTTAGAATTATTAGAATTTATGAATGGAATTTATTAGTAGTATACTTAGTAGCTAGCCATACAATTTTGTCTCATAATCTATGAGAATCTTTTAACAGAATTGTCTAGTCATATCTGTATTAATATTATTTCAATTATCTGTTAAAAGCTATTACTATTAGCATCTAATAAATTAACTACCTATTTATATTTAGTATCTATAGTAGCTATTAATACAATTACCAATTAAAATGTATTAGACTATATCAATAAGAATTATCTATTAGGATCTGGAGTAGCTAGTATATGAATAACAGTTCTAATCTATTAGAATTCTTTAAGGGAAAAATCCATTAATATCTATTAGTATCTATAGTAGCTATCAATACAATTATCTACTATAATGTCATCTATTAGAATCTAGCGACAGACTTATCTCAGTAGTTATTGTATCTATATTACTTATTAATAAAACTATCTAATAGATTCTACTGTTGGGATCTATTAAATTCTATTGACAGTATTATTTTTTAGTATCTACCATCACTAGCAATATAATTAGATATTACAATCTAGTACTGCAATTACCTATTAGAATACATCAGTAGATTTATTAGTGTCGGTGGTTATTAGTGTATTAGCTGTTAACGCAATTACCTATTAGAATCTATAGAATTATCTGTCAGCAGCTACAGGAGGCACAAGCATGCCATCTGTCAGACCCTCACCGGGATCCTCGACTAAGAGCCATCAGTACATCGTTAGTCACTACCTACCGCTACCTCCTAGTATTCGGCATCAGACTTGTGCAGCACCTGTCCATAGCACCATCGCCGCCAGCGTACGGGCTTCTCCTGCCCCGGCCGCGGTGCGAAGGCAGGTTAAGCCAACGCCGTTCTGCTGGCTTCCGCCGGGAAGCAAAGGGCCATTTCTGGCAAAAGCCGTGCTGCGGCAGCGCGTGCCGCTGCAGACGCCTCGCTGAGAGCAGCCGGGCCGAGAGCCCGGGGCAGCAGCCGCCAGCCCGCCGCCACCTTCAGCAGTGTCCCAAGTGCCAGGACGCCTGGGTGAGGAGGGGTTCGAGCTGACACTCGCCTACCGATTTGAGCCCTTCTCCTAGGTGAAAGTCCCGCTGTTGTGGAAGCAAAACCTAAAGGTGGGAGTGTGCACGGTGCCGCCCAGCCTTGGTAACCTGCTCCTGGGGAAGGGAGCCTTGAAATGGAGCGGGGCCGGGGCAGACACGCTGCCCTTACCGTCCCGCTGGCGCTGCTGCTAGCGGGAACAAACTCCAAACCCGGCTTTGAACTTTGTACTTTATTTTCACATATATAAAAAAAAAAAACCTCGCAAGTATCAGACAAAACTTCTGGAAATTTACACACAATCCAACAAAAATATATATAAACCAAAGCTTTTGCTTCAAAAACACTTGTAGCTCATGAGTATAGCTCACCGCTTGTTAGGGCGCTGGCCGCGGGGCTGCCGCACGGCTCCCTGCTCCCGGCAGAGGATGCTGGGGGCTGCGAGGGGACACCTCTCCCCTCGCCCAGGGTTACCCTCAGCCCCTTGCCGCAGGGCTGCCGGGGTGACAGGCTTGTGGACAGCGTAGCACTGAGAGTATCGGACTTAGAGGAAGGAGGGGCTGCGGGGGGCCGAGCTCTCTAGGACGCGGCGGGGGGAGAGCCATGTTTCAGGCCACAGCAGCGGAAGCTAAAGGCAGGCTGCTTGCCCGTCTCCCCTCTCCACCACTCGGCTGCTGTAGCACCAGCCTGGCTGTGGGGCCAGGGGTGCCACCGAGCACAGAAATAAACCAGTTTTACCTGGGGCTGGTAATTCTTCAGCACAAAAGAACCCCTGAGACGTCGCCAACTGGCCCTGGCCTAATATTCCTTAGTTTTAAATTTGGTGGTGGGGGGGGTGCGCACCGGGACCCACTGTTGCCAGCAGTTGTGCAGCCCCCCTAAAAAGCAATCCAATTCCCTGGGGAGTGGGGAGAGAGAAGCCCTCCCCCTCACGTCAGCAAGGCTACGCTAAACCAGAGAACCTAAGCCCTTGGTCTGGCCTGAGAGATGGGTGCCCCTGTCCTTGCTCTGCCAGGTACTCACCTCTCATAGGATCACAGCTACCCGTTGTGGAGCTCCCTACCTGCACAGCACCGTCAGGACACGCTGGGCTAAACCAACAAGACAAGAACAGTTCAAAAGGAAAAGCAAAGCACTAACACCTCCCCAGCAGCTGGCAAATGCCACTCTAACACACCACTTCCATTCTTCGCTCGTCTAACCTGCACACCACTACATCTAAGGTGCCTCAGACATCCCAAAAGTAAAAGTAAAATTTCACCAGCTTTTCTGAGCAAGTTTGGGGCAAAACACATCAAAACCTTCCCGCACATGTACAGGACAGATTTCCTGAAAAAGCCTCAAATCCTTCCACCAGGTAGCTTAATGCGGTATTTCTTTCTAATATTGCTGTTGGCTTCTCCGTAGTAGTAAGCAAGTCCAGCTGTGCTGCTGCTAAGTCGACAACCTGCAAGCCCATGGTTGAGGTAACAGACAGGTGAGTCAGGGGCTGAGTTGGGGCTCAGCGCTGTGACACAGTAATCATCTCCGGCCGTGCTCCCCAGGTACTGGAGCAGGGGTGGGACAAGGCAATCCAAGAGCAGGAAAGGTTTGAAGGAAGAAAGCACTTAGTAGTTTCCCTCTCTAGTTTCTCAGATCGATGTATTTCTCGCTCTTCAGTCCGCCAAAACAGAAAGAGGGGGGGAAAAAAAAAAAAGCAGTTAGGGGTGAACATAAAACCAGGACCTCCGCTGCAGGTGTCTGCACAACAGACAGCAATGCAACGGGGGAGAGCCGCTGGCCCGGGCCACCCCATGGTGGCTGAGCACCCGCCCTACGGCAAGGGGTGAGCGCCAGCTGCGCAGGCAGCAGGACAGGGTGGGGTTATCTCTTGGCCTAAGGCGAATAAAACCGCAGCGGGCTCAGGTGCCGCATCCTATGGCTCTGCGGGATGTGCAAGCCCTGGCTTAGCACGGTGACAGTCTGGCACCAATACTGTGAAGAGTCGCTCGAGGCCCCAGTGGCTCTCAACTCCAGGTGAGAGACAAGCACGCGGCCCAGGAGACTCATCTCACCCTGCACGGAGAGCTTTGGCTCAGAGGGCCCATTCCTGCAGCCTCTGCTCTGACTCCTGGCCAGAGAAGTTTATGTAGTTCCTTCTCCCAGGGCCCCCCGGGGAGCCCGGCTCCCGCCCCAGGGAGCGTGGCAGGAGGCAGTGCCAAGCAGGCCGGGCAGTGAGCAGTGTGCTCCCAGGAGGTGCCAGGGGCTGGCACGGAGCAGAGCTGCACGTGCACAGGGGAGGGCTGCTCCTACGTCCTTGGAGCAGAGAGCTGTGGCTTTATCACCTCCCCCCCCTCCCACAGCCCCTCTAAAGCGCTGATGATGGATGATGGAGGCCCATGCAGGGTGGGGAGTGCTGGGAAAGGAGCTTGCGGAGAGGAGAAAAGCATTACCTCGATGCACCCCCGGTACACTCCTCACCTCCACTCCCAGCCCTGGGAGCAGCCCTGGCCCTGGGGAAGGGCAGCGCACGACGCTCTGTCCTACCTGGTCAGTGGCAGGTCTCTTCTCGCCGTTGGCACCCTGCAGGAGCCCCGCCTCTTCGGAAAGTTTATCTGACTTAACTTCAACTACAATCTTGTCTTTACGTGCCTCTGGCTTTGTGCTAGGGGAGGGAGGTGACAATTTTGAGACATGTTTGCGATACCAACGAGGGCACATGGCCGGTGTAGCGAGGCCAAGCCCTGGGGCTCCATCTCAGGGGATGCTCTGGAGCGGGGCCGGGGCAGAGGAACACCAGGGCTGAAAGAGGCTCCAGCTCAGAGAAAGCTTTGGGCTGCCCAGCCCCTCCCTAGGGAGGAGTCCCTTGGCTGCTCTACCACTCTGCTGTCCTCCTCATTGCCTCCCTGTGTGGACAAGGCGAGCAGTGGGAAGCTGGAAGCGCTGCCGAGACCCCAGCGTGGTGCCCCCCGAGGCTGCACTATTGCCTCCCTCCGCGTTGGGCAGGGAGCGGCTGGTGCAATGAGATGGGAAGCATGAGTGATGGCAAGCATCTTTGGCCCCAGGGGCTCCCTGGGAGGGCAGGTGGCAGTGCTTACATGTCCTGTTTCCCAGCGCGGCCACATGGGATCTTGCCTTTCTTGTGCAGGAAGTAGATGACTGACCCCAGCACAGCCACCACGAGGATGCAGACGATGATCGCCACAATAATCACCCCTTTGCTCTCCGCTGTCTTTTGATCTAAACACAACGGGAGAGGAAGAAGTTAATGCCTGTCCCACTCTGACGCTCTCCAGCTTCTGCATTACTGCACCCCCTCGGGGGCAAGAAAAGGACCCCTTGCCCCAAAAAGCACCATGGGGACTCCAGTTCCCGGTGCTTCTCCAGCTCCATGCAGGATGCAGATGTCAGTACAAAAATGCTCTGTTAGGGCAGTTTCTGCATGAGTACCCTTTGCATTCTGCTCCCGGCTGCCATGCCCCTGCGTGCCATAGGAGGATGGCTTACAGGGTTTCCTGCAAGACACCAGGCCATGCCTTTGCTTCCTCGCCCAGCGGGCCTGGGCTGCACGAAGCCACACTTGGTGGCCTCGCTGGGCTACAGGCTGAGGACAAGCAGGCAGCTTTCACACCGCTGCAGAAACAGGTGGGGGCAGAGCCTCCATTTCCCTCGCAGCCTGGCAGGAGAGAGGAGCAGTGTCAGACACGGTGCAAGAGCCAGCAGCCAAGGCTCCCTCCCCAGGCCAGAGGTGAGCGTGACTCCCGCCGGTGGCATGCTCCCACCAGAGCCTGATGATGGACGCATGCACCCGGTGCGGCAAGGAGACTGACCTTTTCTGGTGGACTCCACTGGTAGAGCAGGAAGGGAAGGAAAGAGACAGAGCTTAGCCACACCACAGCAGCACGGCTCACACGGTGCCTGTGTGAGGGCAACTAATACTTCTCTGGGTTCCCGGTGCAGAGGGCAGTGCCTGAGACTCACCGAGCAGCTGGATGTGCTTCTCGCTGACACCCAGCGCGTTGGAAACCCTGCACATGGCTCCCGCCCGCAGCAGGTCATGGTTCACGCGCACCGTCAGGTTGCTAGCGATGTGCTGATTTTCAACGTACTCGTGAGCCTGCGAGGGGTAGGCAGTGAAGGATTCAGCACCCAAGGCAGTGTGCAGGCCCTCTGAGAGACCGTGACCTGGACCCAGCACCATCCCCAGCTCTCACCGTCCCGTTGACATTCCAGTGGACAGAGGGCCTGGGGAAAGCGATGGCCTTGCAGGTCAGGTTCACCACCTCATCCGGCCGCACATACAGCGGCGAGCTGATAGCGACGATCCGCGGCTTCCCTGTGGGGAGGGCACATCAAGCACCCGCGGCTGTCGGGGGGGTAACAGGGCCGATGCTGGGCGGGACGGGGCTCACTGGCATGGCAGCATGCCTGCACACATGCCGGTTCTTACCCTGAACAGCCACAGCCACCTGCTTGCTCTGCTCCAGCCCCGGCACACTTGGTGCGATCACCTTGCAGCTGAAGTTGCTGGAGGTTTCGAAGGTGAGGTTGCTCAGAAAGAGCTGGTTCCCTTCTCCGACCTTCTTGCCCTGTTGGGAAGGGATGCCCCCCAGCAATGAGCCCCAAGCACCAGGTCCTTCTGCACCCAGCTCCCCAGGCTCTGCAGCTCTCCCAAAGGGGCTCAGCCCTCCCTCCTATGCACAGCGAGGGAGCCTGTAAGGACAGGACCTCTCTGCAGTACTGGCCAGGAGGTGAAGAGGTAGAGATGGAGAATGCAGGTCCATGCAAGGCGGAATGTTACCCCTGGGCCCCCCCAGGAGAGATGGAGCAAGCTCCTCGCTCTGCCCAGTTTGCTGCAAAGCCCAGGCTCGCTGAGCCTGAGCGTGACGATACCCGAATGCCTGCTCACCTTCTCATCCCTCCACTGGTAGTCCAGGGCCACAGGGCTGTGGGCATCGCAGCTCAGCCTCACACTATCCCCTTCCTGAAGGGGTGCGGACGGCTCCATCTTCACATGGACCCCTTCAATGTCTAGGAGAGGGATGGAGACCAGGGCAGGGTGAGCAGGAGGGATGGGGCACCCACCACAAGGTGCGCAGCGTCCCGTCCCCTGCCTTACAGTTCACAACAAGCTCCACATCCTTCTCCAGCTGTCTCATATCATCCAAGTCCAGGGTCTGGCATCTGTACAGGCCGCTGCTGCTCTTATTCACATCGTGCAAGTTCAGCACCCCGCTGTTGGTGTCTGCCAGTGACGTCAGGTCCTGCCAGCTGTCCTCCAGCTGCAGGCAGTGGGGAGAAAGCAGAGCCCTTAGCTGCACACAGGCACCCTCCATCCCAGCCACTGCATCCCACTCCCCAGGGCCCTCCAGGCAGGGGCCAAGTTGCAGCCAGGACATGAGATGTCTGCCAAGGGAGAGGTGCCCAGGTCCCTTCCAGCCTCACCTCTCTCTTATAGAAGCTGAAGACGGGCGCTGGGTTCCCATCAGCCTCACAAACCAGCTTCACGTCGTCCCCTTCCTTTACCAGTGCCGAGGACGGCATGACCTGCAGCTTCACGTGCTGCGCGGGGTCTGGGGGAGGAGGGAGTTGGGGGGGTCAGTGCGGGGCCCTGCCACGCAGCACTGGGCAGCGGGCATGGCCCCCAGCCCCTGACTCACAGAAGACGGTGATGTTGACTCGCCGCGACTCCACAGCACGCTTCTGTCCCCGCAGCCAGTAGTGCACAGTGCAGTGGTAGAGGGAGTTGCGGTCCTCCCGGGTGACATGGGCGAAGAGGGTGCTGCTCACCGTGTACAGCCCGCTCGACTCACGGGTCAGCGTGGCCGGGATCTTCACCACTGCAGGGGACAGAGCCACTGTTCCCAGCCCATGGGGAGGCCGTGGGAGGCGAGGAGGGCTCCCTTGGGAGCTCCGGGCTCCTTTGGGTGCCATGGGCTGCCAGTCCCCAGCCGATAAGGCCCTGGATAGCACAAGTGCTCCAGCCCCTCTCTCGAGCAGGCAGGTGCAGCTCCCCATCCCCATCCTCATCCCCAACCCCACCCAACTCACTCTTCTCCTCCGGCTGCAGCTGCTCCCCATTCTTGTGCCACGTGATGTTGGGAGGTGGGAAGCTGTTCCTGCTCACACACTGGGCAATCTGCAGCAGCAGAGAGCGCCTTGAGCACGGGGTACCCCCATGGGAAGAGGGGAGTGGGGAGCCTGGCATGGATAGGAGCCTCCCCCTCCCCTGTGTGGAGCCCCTCCTCACCTGTGGGATGTCACTGCTCTGCACGGAGACACCGCCTGCACTGGCCACGATCTCAGGGGCCTCGGGGACCTCTGGAAAGAGAAGCCACCCCACACGTATTAGGAGGGATGGGACGGGATCCCCTGCCAGCCCCACAGAGCCTCCTGCCCCATCACTCACTGTAGACGCGGAGCTCAGTGCGGTTCTCGCCCATGCCGTGGCTGCCCGCCCCGACCTGGCACACGAAGGTCCTGGAGTCCTGCACCATCACCCTGTTGATGGAGAGGGCCTTGTCTTCCCCTACTGACAGCCGCCCCTTGTAGTCCGTGTTCTCCTCCAGGATCTCGTTGCCCCTGATGTGGTACAGCCTCACCCGGTTGTTGCGGTCAATCTGCAAGGCGAGGTTGGGCTGGGCTGACGGGGAGCCCGGGAGAAAGCCCCGGGCTAGCTACCACCCCAGCCCACCGCTCACTGCTCCTCTTCCAGGTCAGCACTCACGTAGAACCAGCTGATGTAGGTGTAGGAACCATTTCCAGGGATGTGGAAGTTGCACTCAATCCTGGCCATGCCCCCGCTCTCCACTTCAACCACTGCTGGCATGGAGACCTCCAGCTTGCTGGCTGCAGCTGTGGGACAGAGCCCGTCAGGGGTGGGAAGCATGGGGAAGCCCCTGTGTCTGAGCTAGCGGGGAAGCTGAGCCCAGGCCTGTAGCCATCTCCATCCCCTGAAGGGCGTGAGGCAGAGCTGTGTCCTGTGCTGGTATCCCCCAGGCACCATGTCCCAGCCCAGTGGGAGTGCCAGCCAGGAGCACGGCCCCACCTCTGCCACCACGCTGCCTTCTGCGTCCACAGAGAGCCTGCAGGCTCAGGCCACCGCCCCTGTTCCCAGAGAGGGGACGAGGCACACCATGCTTGCACCACCGGTCTCCTCAGGACATCTGGAGACTAACACCCACCCCACTGCTGTTGCAGCCCCTGCCAGACCTGCCCTCCCCACGCAATCCCAGCCTTGCTGAAACGGGCAGCAAGACCTCTGAGCCCCCAAACTCCCCTCACAGCACCGAGGCAGGGAGCGGCCGCACCCTGCCCAGGTATGGGTATGGGAACGGGCTGCGCCTCCACAGCCCACGAGCCAACAGATCACCTTGCCAGCTGCCATAATCTGAGCCCGGGGCAGTGCTCATCCCCATCACACCCCGGAGCACACATCTACCCTCCCCAGCCCAAGCCAGCATCCCAGACCAGCACCCACCGCACCTTACTGGCCCCAAGGGCCAGGCAAGGAGGTGCCGGGAGGTTAGCAGAGGCAGGGGAAGGGGCCAGGTGCTGGAGACTGAAGCTGGCAGCACAAAGGCTGCACCTTCCCGCAGCCCGGGACCAGAGCCCTGACGTCAGCCTGCGCAGCCCCCGCAGCAGCCCCGGGAGCTGGGACATGAATGAGGCGCTGTGTTCCTCCACAGCGGGACGAGGCACACAGGGCAGCAGCTCAGGAGGGGTGCCCCAGCCAGCTGCGGCTGCCTGCTGCTCCCTGGCCCCCTCCAAGGCAAGAGGGCCCGTGGGGGAGGCAGCACACCCCCAAGCACCATGGCCGTGGCGCAGCCAGAACTCCTGGGTCCCTCCCCAAGCTCCAACCCTGCCACCTGGGCAGGAACCCAGAACCCAGCAGTCGGAGCATCCACCCCTGCAGTGTACCCAAGGCAAGCCCCTCGCTGCTCCTCTGCTCCCTGCCCAGAAAGCAAACCCAGCGCTGCCTGCCCATAGTGTGGGTGGCACCAGGGACCCGCACCCCTGGCGAGCAGAGCCTGCCCACCCCAGCAGCCCACCTTCCCTCCCAGCCCAGCCGCCCGCTTGCCCGCAGCAGTAATGGAGCTCCTGGCCATGCTCCAGAGCAGCAGGGGAAGGTAATGGCTATCGACCCAGAGCAGCTTCCCGAAGGGCTGGGGGCAGAGCAGCCCAGCCGGGCACAGCACAGACAAGGGCTGCGTTCACAGCAAGGCTGGGAGTGCCATCACCGCTGGCCCTGTGGATGCCAAGGCAAGGGTGGTCTGCATGCCCTGGGCTGGCATGCAGCCCTGCAGGAGGGGAGAGCGGTCTGTCCCCCAGCAACAGGGCCAGCCGGCTCGGCACCCAAGGCCCAGCCCAGGTATGGGAGCTGGGGACAAGAGGCTGGAGGAAGCCAGCTGTGTCAACACCTCCCTTGATAGTGCCGCTCAATAACAGCCACAGAACCTTGCAAGCGAGGCAACTTCAAAGGGCAATGCTGTGCCCACAAAATACTCTTTGCCTGGAGTGGGTATGTGGTGGCACAGCCCCAAAATGCAGCCAGGAGCCCTTCTGCCACAGCAAAGGCCCTGGCTCACAGGACTAGACACCTCAGGACACCCCAACAGCCAGCTTTTGGCCCTCACCCGTCCCATCGGCACAGTACAGTTGGCACTAAGCAAAGAGGGATGAGCAAAGCACTGCACAGGAAAGGAGGTGCTAAAAAAACAGGTGAAAGCCTCAGAGATAAGCATGCACTAGGGTCAGGAAACTGGACTGAGCGTACGTAGGAAAATATAACTTTGCACCGGAGGCACCTGCCCACCTGTACGGCCATGACTCGGCTGCCTGGTGCAGCCAGGCGTCCGCAAACGTGGGCAAGCCTGAGGCTGGGCTGGACCCCAGCTGCCCCCCTGCACCCTCCCCTGAGCCCTGGCACTTCTGGGCTGCAGGCAGCCAGGCCAGGCTCTGCCCCCCCATCATTTTTAGACCTTCAGCATGGGCCCCAGGCAGAGCGAGCCCCTGGGAGAGGGAGAGCTGCTGGCCCGCACCACTGACCCGCTCAGCATGAGAGCCCTCATCCAGGCAGCGAAGCAGCCGAAACCATGAGCTCAGAGCTGGAGAATGGCTGGCATCTGGGGCTGGCATGAGGCATACGTCCCTCCCACCCATCCACTGCCCTTGAGGAGGTGGACATGGACGCTGCAGCCCCCACGCTGCCTGGAACAAGGGCTCATGGCTGCCCGCCTCCTCCGGGGCAGGCTGGATACTAGCCCTCCCCCGGAGCTGGAAGGAGTACCCAGCAATGGCACAAGTGCGGCTAGCTGGGGGACACAAGCTCCCCCCCCCCAACCCTGGGGGGACACAAGGCTTCCTCCTGCAGCTCCAAGACCCCACAGCCTGCCAGGTGTGTGGGCAGGCTAGAGAGGCACTGGGCACAGGCACCAGTTTGTTGAGGGAACCATGGCACGGCTGGAGACCCATCGGCCTCGCGTGGAGCAGCCCAGCTGCAGAGCTGAGCTCCAGCCTGCACCGTGCACCCCAAGTGCCTGGCACGGCTCCAGCGGGAGACCTAGAGATCTGGAGAGGACGTCTGCAGCAAGCAAGCAGGGAAGGGAGGAGAGCCCCCGTGCCTTTCCATCTGGCTGGCGGACAGCCGGCCGGCAGCCAGAGCTCCACGAGAACAAAGATTTGCTTTTAGAGCCGGGAAAGGGGGTGGGGAGTAGCACAGCCCCTCCACCAGCCTCCTGCGGAGCCGAGGTGTGTGGGGAACCGGCGAGGAGCGCGGCTGCGTTGGCGGTGCAGAGCCCCCAGCGCAGAGCCCCCGGCACGGAGCAGCAAGACGAGGGGCACCACAGGGGTCTGGAGCCGCACGTGGGATGCCTGAGGTTTCCGCAGGTTTCTATTCCTCTCTCAGGGAAACCAGCTGCAGCCAGATCCCTCCCGCTCCCAGCACACGCACACATGCTGCTCTCCTCTGCCTTGGCAAGGCCACCCTTCCTGCACAGGTCCCTGAGCCGGGGTGCCCCAGCTTCCAGGGAGCAGGATGACGTGCACCCCTTCTTCCTCAGAGAAAGGAGAAACCAGGTGCAGAGCCACGGCCCTGCGGCAAGCAGCACCACCGCCAGCGCCCAACACCTCCGCCCCAGCCCAGCACTCACTGTGCTGGGGACGGGGAGGGAGCCAAGGCTCTGCTGCAGGAGGGACCGGCGCCTTGCACCCGCAAACAAACCCCACCACCCCATCAGGACCCAGCCGTGTGCACCAGGAGAGGAAAGGCTCGCAACCCCAGCCCTGCAGCCAGGTGACAACATCCACAGAGACCTCTCTAACAGCCAGAGATGGCAGTGCAGAAGGGGCCAGGGTGGCACCGGCAGCTCCAGTGTGGGCTCAGTCCCCTGCCCCGGCAGCACAGTGAGCCCCCCGGCCTGCCTGAGAACGGCTTGGCTGTGGCCCCTCACGCTTCTGGGAAGCATCAAGCCTTTCGCCGTGGCTGGGCTTGCAAACACACGGATGCCGCCAACCAATAAAAGCCTCGCTCGGCACATGCGCTGCGAGGAAGGGGATCCCAGCACGGGCCGGGGGTGGAAGCAGCCTGCCTTTGGCTCGGGCGTTCAGCTCTCCTGCGGCACCAACGCCTTGGCCAGAGCAGGCTTCCCCAGCGCCTGGGGCCACCTCCGCAGCATGGCTGGCCAGGGACAAGGCGAGAAGGTGGCAGGGAGCAGCCAGCGCACCGGGACGGCTCCCTGGCCCCCAGGGAGGGGAGGGCATGCTGCGAGCAGCAGGGCAGGGCAGGAAATGCAGCCCCCCCCGAGGGTAAAAATGGACTGGAAAGAGGATAAAAAAAGAAAGCGTGAAAAAAGCCAAGAGAAACAAAGTGCTTGGGGAAAAACTCCTTAGAAGGAAAGGGGCGGATGCTTCCTAAGAACTCGACCAATTCATCCTGCTGCACACCGTACACACGTGGATGCACCCCGGCACCCTGCCCCTCTCACCCTTGCCTCTGCCCCACGGAGCACGGCCCCAGGAGCCTGCCCTTGCGCCGGCCGCCCGCCCTGGCCACCGGGGCAGCGCCCCCGGGGAGGCGGAGCGCACCCCTCACCCTGCCCTGCCCTCGGGGGGCTGCAAAGGGGCCCCGAGAGCAGGACGGGGCACTCCCCGCTCCCCACGCCCAGCCCCGCCGCCACCGCGGAGCCCGGGGACGGGCAGGCGAGGACATGCGCTCGAAGGGGCTGCTCCCAGCCGGGCTCCCCCGGCGCCACAATTTCAGCATTCCTGGCCGCAAGCCAGGCAGCGCCCGAAGGGCGTCAGCTCCGCTGGCTGCCCGGGCTGGCCCCGGAGCGGCTCTGCGGGCAAGACCCCGCCGGCTGCCGCCCCTCGCCCCCTCGGAGCGCGCAGCGCGGCGGCGGGCAGGGGCCGGGCAGAGCCCAGCACCGCACCGCACCGCACGGCCCCGCGGCCGGAGAGCTGCCCCGCTGCAGCCCGGCGCCCCCCGGGCAGCGGCAGAGCGGGTCGGGCCGCCCCCCGGCCGGAGGGGGTCCCCTGCCCGGGGACCGCGGGGCCCCGCGCCCCGCCCCGCTGCCCCCAGCCGCAGCACCCGCAGGTGCGGCCGAACGGCCCCGTGTCGCCCCGCAGCGCCGGTCCCGCCGCCACTCACCGCAGCAGAGCAGGAGGCAGCAGCCCCAGCCCAGGGCGAGCCCCGCCGCCCGCCGCCCCGCAGCCATGCCCGCCGCCGCCGCCGCCTCCCGCGACTGAGCGGGGCCCGCGCTGACGTCAGGCGGCGGGGGCGGGGGAGGAGGAGGAGGAGGAGGAGGAAGGCGCGGTGCCTGCCCACCGCCCGCGGCCGCTCATCACCCCCCGGCGGCAGCCGCCCGCCCGCCGCCGAGCCCCGCAGCGCCCGGCACGGCCGGCGGGGGTGCGGCCCCCGCCCCCTGGGGCTCCGCGCCGGGCTGCGGGCGTCGCTCGGGCCGGCGCCCCGGCTCTCCCAGAGCCCCCCCGGTTCTCCCAGAGCCCCCCCGGCTCTGAGCCCCGAGCGAGCGCTCCCGCCGCCTCGGCGCGGGCCCTTTGCGGGCGATTCTCGCTCTGCCGCGGGGGCTCGTTCCAGCGGCGCTTGCCGGCCCGCAGTGTGCCGGCTCCCGCCTGCCCGGGCTTGCCCAGGTGGGAGCAGGCTGCCGGGCGCGGGAGGGGGAGATCACTAGCAGGCCCAGCCCGGGGGGCAGAGGCGTGGGTTTCCCCAGGGGCTCGGGAATGGCAGAAAGGGGGACAGTCCCCGAGCGCCCCGGGAGCCGGTGGGTCTGGCTGGCAGCGCCCCGGGGCAGAACCGCCCCGCTCCCCTGCTCAGCGCTGCTCTGCCCCACAGCCCACCCCTGGCTCCTGGCTTGCCTCTGAACCCACGCAGGTGGACCCCAAAACAGTGGGGCCAAGACACCCTTCATCATTGCCTGGGCCCGGAGAGACACGTGGGGACAGCGGGGTCCTGGGGGGTGCCGTCCCAGGGCGGTCACAGAATCGCAGAACCCTTTAGGTTGGGAAAGGCCTTTAAGATCATCCAGTGCAACCATTCACCGCGCTCTGCAGGGTTTGCGCCCCAGGCCCCGCTCCGCCTCGGTCCCCCCGCACGTGGTGCCCCCAGCCCGCGGGGACGCTCCCGGCCAAGCCCCGTCCTGGTCCCCGAGGCCAGGCCCCAGCGCCCAGCCCCGCTCCCCGGTGCACAGCACGGCTCGGCCCGGGCCCCCGCGCAGCTGTTGGACGGGGCGGCTGTGGAGAAGCCGTTAGCCGCGGTGGCCGGGGCAGCAGGGCTGGCCGGGGGCCGGCACGGGGGCGGAGGGGCTCCGAGGGCCGCACAAGGCTGCTATTATCCAGGGGTAACCACCCGGGCCAACAACGCAGCCCTTCCCTTCCTGCAGCCCCGGGATAGCCCCGGCGCCGGCCTGGGGGAGCACACCAAACCTCCCCCGGTGCTGCAAGTTGCCCACAGCCAACCACGCAGGACGCCTGGGTCCAGTGCCCCTGCCCTGTCGCAGCCTGGCTCTGCGCCTCGGTTTCCCCCGGGGCAGTCAGAGCCGGAGGGGCTGTGTTGGTGGACAAAGCACTGGGGTTTTCTTCTCCTTCAGAGCCCTTTTTCTGCCTCCCACGCTCTCGCTCCCCATTCACACGGGACTCCTGAAGCTCGCTGACTCGCATTCACCCCACCTGAGGACAGGCCCAGGGGCTGCCCCAGCATCTCCCAAGAGCAGTGAGCGTGCTCTCCTCCAGCTCTCAGCCCAGGGACTCTGAACCTTTGCATACCCTCTTCCCTCCTCTGCTTGCTTTTCCTGCAGCACGAGCTGCATGCCAGACCCCAGGCAGCATCGGCTGCATCTCTCCAACCACCCTGAGCCACGCTGGGGCTGGGCTGCAGGTTCCCCTGGGCCACAGCATTCCTCCTGGGCATCCCCAAACACCCCTCATGCCACCAGCCCCTCCAGGTCCAGCAACCCTGTGCTGGCCCCCAGCCCCAGCCCCAGCCCCGCTCCCCCACCGGTGCCATGCAGCGGCCCTTCCCATGCCCTCCTTCTGCCTCGTCTGTGTGCCTGGCCAACCCCCCCCAACACTTTCCCAGCGAAATACACTTGGTGATTCATCGGAAATGATTACATTTTTTCCCCGCGAGATTAGTTGCTTAAAATGGCAGTGCTGGTCAGTGATAAGGCTCCTAGCCCTTGCTGGGAGGAACAAGTGCAAGGGAGCTGTGCCATTACGCGCAGGCTGCTCATGAGCTGCTCTCCAGCCCCACGGCTGCAACGCAGGGATGCTCGAGCTGACAGTGGCAGAAGTTCCCTGTTTGCAGTGGGAATAGCCACCCCCCGGGGGGGTGCCCAGGTCTCGGGGACCCCCTTGACACTTTCCTCTCCCTGCAAAGGGCAGGATGCAGCACCAGAGGAGCCTCAGGCTCTGCTCCCCTTGGAGGAGGGAAAGGGATGTTCCATTTTGCACAAAACACCACAATTTAAGCCCCGCAAATGCCACCCTGCAAGGGAAGAGGGCCCGAGGGGTCCCACTTTCCCGCGGGAAAGCATCCACCAAGTCAAACAAACAAGCGGGACAACCCAGATGACACACTGCTGGTGCATTTTGTTCTGGTGCTAACTTTTATTCTGTGTTAAAAATAAAGCCAAATGTTGCTAATAAAACCTCTGCAGAAAATTCCCAGCAGTTGGAAAGGGCAATGTCACTCCCAGGGGAAAAGAGGCTGGCCAACCGCTGCGGCAGGGAGCATGCCACCCTGAAAGAGCCTTCCACTGTCACTGCAACGGCCGTGCCTCCAGTTGGTCGGGCTTCTGCTTTTCAGACCATTTAACTTGGAAGAAAACTTCCTCCCTCCCCTCCCCCCCCAAATAATGGTTCTGGGGAAGACGAGCAGGATATCAAAGCAAGGCCCTGCTGCCCTCACAGCTGGCATGAAATTGCCCTGCCACACTGTGTGCGGCACACGGTGGGCTCAGGGACTTCTGCGTGGGGAGCGCAGCAGGCTGGCCACCGTCATCTTCTCTCTCTGCCGCCTTATCTCACGCCTTCTTATTTGTTTGCTTGCTTAATGGATTTGGCTTCAGCCCCGTTCGCTGCTATGCAAACACTGTGGATTAGGCTCCCGTGTGGCAGTCCCACACACACAGCCAGGGTGGGAAGGTCAGGGCGCACCGGTCCGGCCCCAGCCAAGGCACGGAGCAGCTCTCGCTCTCTGGCAGCTGAGGGAACGCGGGTGTCCAGACCCCCACGGCTTCCAGCGCTCTCCTCCTCCAACCCTCCTGCCACCCCTCGAGCGAGTGGCTGCACCCGGGCAGGCGTCTCTGCCCCTGGAGCAGTGGGGCTTGCCGGCCCCTGGCACAGCTGCCGGACAGCCGCTCCTCTTTGCTGAAAAATGGGGACCGCGGGCCGCTTGTAGGCGCAGCCTGCCTGGGGCAGGGCTGATTACCCATGCATTATCTGAGCATCGCAGGTTGCAGGCGCAATGTGGAAGCGTGTAATCGCATTTGCCTTTCTCCTCTGGCTCCTGCTGAGCTTGGCTCTCTGCAGCCGGAGGGGAGGAATGGCCAGCGTGCAGAGACAGGCACGGGGCCTGGGGCTGAGCACAGGCTGCATCACAGCACGCACCTCAGCTCCTTCCACCTTTCCCTGCCCTCCCAGTGAGGCTCCTGGCGCTCGGCTGGGCGCTGCTCATGCTGCCGGAGGGAGCTGGCTTTAGCGCGGGCCGTGCCGGCAGGCAGCACTCTGCTCTCCCACTGTGCATGCTCCGACACGCTGCTTGGCGTGCCCCAGGTGGGTGCAGGGGGCCCTGTGCCTTCCCCAGCCCCTGCCGCCCCTCCCCATGCTGATGGGGCCCAGAGCAGCCCAGGGGGCTCAGGAGGGGTCTGTGGGGTGCCCGGGGTGCTCTGTGTGCCGGCTGCTCCCAGCGAGCCCCCCGCCAGTGCCAGTGAGCCACGAGCTGCTGGCTGGCGCTGGCTTCCTGCGTGGCTCCAGGGTAGATGAAAGGCAGACGTGCAGGGCGGAAGCTCGCTGCCGCGTCCGCCCAGGCCTGCACCTCCTCACACAACACCGTCAGGGCCGAGAGGGGCCCCGCTCCCCCGGGAAGGGACGGGATGCAGGCCAGTGCCGTGCTTTTCCACACCACCCAGGAACAGCCCGCCGCTTCCCCACTGCTGGGGCACGGCAGTGCTAAGGCTCACTACCGCCGTGCAGAAACCCCCAGGGCACCTTCCCACCAGCCCCTGGTGCCACATTTTGGGGTGCTTTAGGGCTCACACAACACATTGCGGTCTGGGGTAAGTACGGGGACTTGCCTGGGCTGTCCAGCCTCTGGCTCCCCATTCCCTGGGTGGAAGACCACGAGGGACGGGGTATCAGATGTGCCATGAGGTCAGAGCTGCCCTGGGGTCCCTCCACCCCGTCTCTGTCCACCTCTGGGAGCCTTCGATGCCCCTGTCCTACAGCTCAGGAAAACGCCTTTCTTCCACCCCCCGCTTCCTCGGCTGGGCTCCCAGTGGCTTCTTTGTTTCTCCCCTCTCCTTCCTCTCCTCTTCTGCAGGGCCTTTATGTGGGGATTATTAACCATGGCTACGGGGCCTTTGTTTAGGAGGGGCTGGAGCAGGAGCCGGGCGAGGGGCTGGGCGGGTGGAGGAAGGAAGGACGTGAGCGGAAGGGGGGAAGGAAGGTGACATCTGGATTTCTGTGCCGGAGGAGCACGATCTCCCGGGGCAGCTGCACGGAGATGGCTGGCGGCTCGGCGGATGCAGAGTGGTTGCAAAGCCCCAAAAAGGAGCCGAGCTGGCGAGGGTCACCCAGCCCCACGCCATCCAAAGTGCAGCCCCCAGCATCCGCCCCCGGTGATGGTGCCACTGTCAGAGGACAGACCCAGGAGCCCCGGGGCTCCAGCTCCCCTGCGAGGCATGGCTTGTGGCATGCAAGCGACGTGGGCTTGGCCGCACTCCACAGCGAGCAGCGCAGGGGTGCTGGGCAAGGCTGTGGAGCTGTGCAGCCCTCTCCTCGCACCCTGCCCCGGGGGCCCGGCCCTCGCTGTGCGCAGGGCGGATGGACAAGGACAGCTGGGGGATCGAGCGCTCCTAGGGAAACCTTAGCCAGCCGATGGCCACCCCCAAGGCACAGGGGGAAGAAACCCTCCACCCAGGGCTGGCCTGTCACTTGGCATCCTGGGGGTACAGGCTCCCCACAGCCCAGAGCAGGTGCAGTCCCGGGACAGCGTGCACCCAGCCACGTACTGCCCTCTCGCTCGCGGGTGCGCAGCCGCGTCAGGCCGCTCATGTACGTGCCCCAGGCTCCTCTCCCAGCCCTGGTGCGCTGCTGCCTGGGTGCGAGGGGCAGGCTTTGGGGCTGGGGCTGGGCGAGATGGGGGCTGACGGGGCAGCAGGGAGAAGCTGGGAGCCGGGGGAGGGCTATTTATAAACCATCCTTTTCCTTCAGAAGACTTCCGAGTTCATCTCCCTCCAGCGCCGGCCGGGAAAAGGCCCCATTGTCTCGGCACCAGATGGGCCGGGGCCGGGCACTCGCCCGCACAATGGAGCGGATTATGCGCCCGGCCGGCGGGGGTCCGGCAGCGGGATGCCCGGGAGGAGCAGCTGCCACCAGCGCCCGTGCGGCAACCCCACCGCACGGGCTGCCAGGCCAGAGAGGCAGGCAGGGGGCCCGGCCACGCTCATTCGTCACCCCTGCTAATGCCACGGCTCTCACGCCACGGCTCCCCAGAGGAACGTGGAGGAGGAACGCCCCTGCCCTGCGCTCCATGTCACCCAGCTTTCCCCACTTGCTGTGGTGTCGCTGAGCAGCACGCTTCCCGCTGCCAAGGAAGGGAGGAGAAGCCAGCGTAGGGGCCCAGCATCACCCACTGTGCTTGCCTGCGGCCCCAGGCGGTGAAGTCTTCATCCCAGCTTTGTCTGCAGGGCTCGGGGCTCCCCCAAGACAGCTCAGTAGGAGCAACTGCAAGAAAGAGTAATGAGAGATTAGCCCCAGGCAGGCGGCGAGGCCAGCCCCAGCTGTGGGGGAGCCCCTCTCGCACCCATGGGCTGTGGAGAATCGCTTTGGAGGGCTTTGGGGAAGGCTCCCCACTGCTGCGAGCGCACATGGAGTAGGGGCGAGGGCAGACGAGGGCTGCCTGGAAGAAGGCAGCGAGCAGAGCGCAGTCCCCATGCCACCTCCCCACGCCACTGGCCCTGCACCCTGCTCAGCCCCACAGCATCGGGAACACGCCAGAGCACCAGGGCCCAGGGGAACTATGGGGCTGGCTGGGCCAAGCAGGGATTTCTCCTTGCAGGACTTTCCCATGGAAGAGGACTTGTTTTTCCCAGGCCTGTCTGGCCGGGCTCCAGGAAGAGAGAAATATCCCAGCTCCCATTGTGGGGAACCACACAGACCTCCAGAAACACGGCGGGCAGCCCTTGCGCTCCCACTCTTCCACCAGTCTGCAGGGCAAACAAAGGTAGGGCAGGTGCCCACTGCTGGGGACACAGGGGGAGACGGGTGCCCTCCAGCTCCCAAGCTTTCCTGCGGGCTCTCTCCAGCAGCCTCAGCTGTGTGGCACGCAGGGTGGATGCCAGCTGTCATTCCCTGCCAGCAGGGATACGTGTGGTGGGGGATACCATCACCCGTGCCTCCAAGGCTAGGCGAAGGCCAGAGGAAGAGCAAGCCAGACCATCCTGGAGCTGAGCCCGAGTGGGGACGGGGGACTTTCCTGGAGCAGACGCACCGGAACAAGCTATTGTTCCAGGCTGGCCTGCGAGCATGGGGCTGCAGGCGCCTGCTGCCACGCTGAGGCATCTGCCCAGCCCTTGGCAAGGGCGTCTTGAAGGGAGCCAAGGTAAGGCTGCTGGCAGCACCCAGGAGGACCGTGCTGCCTGGGCTTCTCCCAGGCGCTGGGACTGCTGCACGGCCAGGGCTCTGCACGCGAGGGCACCCTGGGGATGGTCCCAGCTGCCCGGCCAGCCGCAAGTGTGCTGGGAGCGCTGGCATGACGCCAGCAGGACCCACACCCCAGAAACACCCTTCCTGCCTCAGGGCAGCGGCAGGGCAGGACGTGCCCGTGCAGCAAGGGCCTAGGGAGGCAGGGCAAGATGCTGGGGCTGGGGAAGCTGCACGTCGCCCTGCGGAGGCAGGCCTGGAGGGAGCCGTGGTGGTCCCCAGCACTGTCTCCCAACTCCACGGCTGCACACTGTGCTGCCGGCCCTTTGTCTGCCTCATTTTTCCCATTCCTCTGCCACCCGCAGCCTGTTCCCAGCCAGTCTGCTGTGACCTGCCCAGGGTGCAAGGTGAGGCAGCCCCAGCGCTGCTAGCTTGACCCCATGCTCCGCACAGCCTGGACCCCAGAGCACAGGCTCCTGATCCCCCCCAAGCATGCTGGGCTCCAGAGAGCTCCTCGAGCACCACGACACCTGGCCCCAGGGCTGCTCACACCCTCCCTCTCTCTGCTTCCAGCTAAAAAGCTGCAAGGACACAGCAGCTATGATGGCTGAGGCAGCCCTATAGCTGGCTTCCTCTGGCTGCTCTGTTTCCCCGAAACGTGGGGCAGCTGCCTGGCTGCGGTGAGCTCAGCACCGGGAAGGCAGCTCAGAGGCGTGATGCAGCAGCAGCCCCGCAGTCAGGCTCGGTGCCAGCACAGCCAGTGCACTGCACAGCCCCTGGCCGGCAGTGGATCTCCAGGCAGGGCTGCCTGCAGGGCAGGCAAGCAGGGATGCACACGCACCCCAGGCTCCTGCACCCTCAGAGTGGGCTGTGGCAGCCCCTGTTAGCACCAGTGCAGCCTGGTTTATGGCAGAGCCCTGTCTACCCTGTGCCAAACGAGCACAGAGAGGCTGACGAGGGGAAGGGGCTCACAAGCAGGGCCCATCCTGTCCTGCTGCTGGCAGCTGCCACAGGCACAGCCGGGAGCACGCTGGCATCGCACCCAGACCTCCAGCAAGTGCAGGGACAGCTGGGGGGACCCTCCTTGCAAGGCGTGGTCCTGGCCATGGCCCAGCTGGCAGGGCCCTCTGTCCCCCTGCAGGGCCCCGTGAAGGCGATTTCTGTCTCTGCACCCCAGCCTCGCAGCCCCTCTACCGGGACCCCTGCTCTACTCTGGTCCAGCCAAATCAGTGTTCCAACCTGAACCGATCCCCCGGGTGCTCCCCAGCCCCCTGCACCTCTCCTCGCCTTGTGCCGGGGTGCCTGAGCCCTGCGCCTCTCTCCAGCAGGTCTGGACGCTGCGGAGCTGGACACCCTACAGCAGAGGAGAGCAGGCACAGGCTCCTCTCTGCCCCTGGAGCATCGAGCAATGATGGAGAAGCCCTGCTACGGAGCCATGACCTCTAAATCCTGCAACTCCTGCACCTCTCTGGCCCTGCTGCGGGGAGCCCCCCGGGGCACGGTGCCCCAGGCACGGCAGGGGCCCAGGCAGGGGCCCAGGCAGGCGCCAGGAGCGGGGAGGGGGAGGCAGGTGCACAGCCGGAGGCAGGGAATGAGCGGAGCACGCCCAGTCCTTGGCTCAGCTCTTTTTTCCCTTCTCCTGTTTGGTAAAGCAATGAGAAATCCAAACATTACCATAAATGCTGAAAGCATCCTGGCTCCGTCACATGGGCGCTGCTGGGGGGAATCCACGCACCGGCTGCAAGGGAGCTCACAGCCAGAACCCGCCAGGCAGGGTGGGGACGGGGCTGGCAGGGAGCCAGCTGGCAGGACAGACCCCAGGTGGGGACAGACAGACACAGATCTGCCACGCTGGCAGCCCAGCCAGTGCTGCAGCTCGAGGAGAGCTGGATGGCACCAAGCAGCATCAGCCCAGGCCATGCCCCCTGCCCCAGCTCCTGCCCCAGCTCAGGGTGTTACAGGGGAAACATGCAGGGGAAGGGGCAGGTGGCTGCAGGAAGGGGACCCCAGCGTCCTGCTCCCTCGGGGCTCCTCCCCTGCTGCCCAGGGGTGCAGTGCTTCCCCCCTTGGCCCCGTGTTGGCCGGTGCCTCCCGGGGCTGCAGATGTCTTTCCCATGGGTCATTTGCTCCATTCGCTCTCCCCTTCCTTAAAAAGCCTTGGGCTCCAGGGCTGGATTTTCCTGAGCTTGTCATCACCGTCAGGGCAGCAGGGCTGGACCATCTCCTGGGGCATGGCGGAGCAAAGGCCAGAGATGCTGGCAGCTCCACGCCCTGCCCAGGAGCCAGTAGGGAGGGCAGGAGCTGCTCTGGGGCTGTAACCTTGGGCCAGGCCACGGCCATGGGTTTATTCTAGGACCTCCTGCAGGAAACTACTTGGTGGGGTGAGAGCAGCGCTGCCCTGGGCTGACCCTGATCCAAACACTCCCGCCCCAGGGACCCCGCTAGCGAGCGCAAACCTTCCCCGTGCCAGGGCTGAGGCTGTCACAAACTCATCACACGCATGGCCCCAGGGACCCTGTGGGTGCTGGGTGCCCCCCGCACTGCTTGGAACCAGGGCGAGGGGGCCGCTCTCATGCCCCGGCCGCCCCCTGCTCCCTGCGTGCCGTGTCCCGGCCTCCGCGTGCCCGGCCGCCCCCCCCCCCCCCGCCCCGCTGGGAGCGGGCCCGGGCTGCCCTGGGCTCCGCCACGGTTAAACGAGCGCCGCTGGCCCTTTAAATGCGCCTGAGTGGGCGGTGCCCGTCCTGGCGGCGACAACCAGCCAGAGGCGCCCCGCCCGGCAGCAGCCACGCCCCCAGCAGCCGCGCCCCCGCCGCGTCCTCCGAACCGCCCAATGGGCGCCGGGGAGAGGCACCGCCCTCGCCGCCGATTGGCCCGGCGTCGCGCGGCAGCCCGAGCGAAGATGGCGGCGCCCAGCGCCGGGGGGCCCCGAGCGAGCCGCAGCTGACGGCGCCGTAGGGGCCCCGGCGGGGCGCCCGGCCACCGCCCGCAGCCCGGGCCCGCCCGGCCGCCATGGACCTGCTGTTCGTGCTGCTCCGCGGCCTGCGGATGGCCCTGGACCTGCTGGTCCTGGTGCTGGACGTCAACTTCTTCCTGGTGTCCTCGCTGGTGTCGGCGGTGCTCTGGCTGCTCGCCGCGGCCTGCAGCCTCCCCGCGGCCGCCGCCGCCGGCGCGCTGGCCTGCTGGGACGGGCTGCTCTTCTCGCTGGCCTCCCTGGCCCGGGCGGCCTGCTGCTTGGCGCTGGGCGCCCTGCAGGGGCTGGCCGGCCTGCTGCGCGGCTGCTGCTGTGGCCTGGAGGGGCTCAAGGTGGCGGGGCACCTCCTCTCGCACCTGGCGCTGCGGGGCAAGGAGCTGCTGCACCGCGGGCTCTACGGCCTGCTGGGCTGCGGCCAGGCCCTGGCCAGGCAGGTCTGCGAGGGCCTGGCCATCGGCACCAGCCTGCTGGCCTACCTCGTCAACAGCCTGGTCAACGTGTGCCTCATCGGCACGCAGAACCTCTTCACCCTGGTCGCGGCCCTGTGGGACTCCGTCGCCGGCCCCTTCCTCAGAGTCACGGACCTGCTGGCTGCCTTCCTCGCCCACGTCTCCAGCGGTGCCATCGCCGTGTCCATCCTGCTGTGGTCGCCTTGCCAGCTAGCCTTCGAGCTCCTGGCTTCTGTCGCCGAGCTCTTCATCAGCATCTTCTTTGTGAATATTTACGGCCTGGGCTTGCTCCTCCTCATTATTGTCATCGGCGCCTTTGTCTTCAACCCCGGGCTGCTGTGGACGCTGACAGGCTACGTGCTGGGCTACTTCAACACGCTGCCTTCCTACCACCGCCTGCAGCGGGATGTGTGGCGGCTCTATCAGGTGGCAGTCCTAACGCTGGGTATGGCCATGACCTCCCAGGCCTGGCGCAGGTTGGTGGACTGGAGTCTACAGGTGACCAACTGGAGCCGAGGAGGCAGAACGGTGAACCGGGAAAGCAACCAGCGAGGGGCAGCTGCGCCTGCCCAGAGACCAGGGGCTGGCAGGCTGATGCTGGCAGGGGTCGGCCAGCTGCCAGTCGAGCATGAGGACCAGCTGGATGCAGAGCAGGTACCACAAGCACGTCCTGCTCTGAGTCGAAGTGCCGTGGCAGGACAGCGTCTCCAGCCACCCAGGGAGGAACCAAGCACCTCCTGGGGGAAAGCTCTGAGGAGGCAGCAGCTGAATGCAGCAGCTGGGGATGGTGAGGGTGCTCTGGATAATGACCCCTGGGTGCTCCTGAAGGAACAAGAGGAACGTAAGAAATGTGTCATCTGTCAAGACCAAACCAAGACAGTCCTGCTTCTGCCCTGCAGGCACCTGTGCCTGTGTCAGGAGTGCACGGAAGTCCTCCTGCAGCAGGCCATCTACCAGCGCAACTGCCCACTGTGCCGCCAGATGATCGTCCAGACGCTCAATGTGTACTTGTGAACCCAAGGGGGGGTGACTTGGGTCATTTTCCCAGGAGGTCAAGGGCACCCCTGTCTCTGCCTCTTGCCGGGAAGCGGAACTTCCCAGGGCTGCCTTGAGCAGCTTCCAAAGAACTAAGGATGGTGCTGAAAGGGCAAAAGGCTGTTGGGGGTGTCTCCTAGCCCTATTTGCTATGTAACTAGATTGTAGCTCTTGCTAGCAAGCACAATAACTGATCTCTGCAGCAGGCTGAAAGAGTTACCTTTTTTTGTTGTTGTTGACAACTTTTGCTGTTTCGGGGCCTGTTGCCTCAAGCCTGCAGTAGTCTGAGATCCAAAGCAGAGCACAGAAAGATGCTCTGGTCCCTCCTAGCCAAAGCTGATGGAAAGGTTAAAGGCTCTGCCCCCCTGGGAATCACAGGGGCTGGCGCAAGGCAAGGGAGGGTTTTTCCCAAGGTCTGACCAGAAAACTACCTGGGAGACTGCATTCACACCTCTGTTTCCTCCTCCCACCACTTAAGTGAGACAGCTCCCTGGGAAGGGAGAACTGTGCGCCTTTTGCAAGGCCCTAGGATAGCAATGAGCACACTCAAGCTTTTTAAGCTTTGCTACCAAAGGGCAGAGCCTGGCTCTGAGCTGGAGAAGAGCAGGGTTTCTGGGCCACTTCAGTATCCCAGCCACCACGGCTTTGTTTGTTGAGCTTCCTGTTCCCCTTGCCAGGACAATGAGGAGCCGTGATGAACGTGGGCTCCCTACAGGCCAGCTGACTGCAGAGCTCAGTGTTACTGCTGCTTCCACGCATCACCTATGCAAGACTAGCAAGCACACATCAGGTTACTCACATAGGGAGGCTGGAGGGAGTTACTCCTTCTGCAGGGGCGGTGGTGCTGCTTGGGGAACCTGAGGGGTGGGTGGCTGGCCAGTGCTCACAGCCCTGGCAGCAGCAGCACACATCTGAGCCAATGCAGGAGAATCCTCTCTAGATAATACACATTTTCTTCAGGCTCAGAGTGCCATGGAACTGGGTAGTTCACACCAGTGCTTGCTTGCTGCTTCCCAGGCTGGGCTGGCTAGAGGGAGTAACTCTTTGGGAGGAGAGAGGACACCCCAAAGCTCCTGGGAGCCCACTGAGACATTCCAGCTCCAGGCACAAGGTCTGCGTATCCATGCTGCAGATCTGCAGTTATGTGCATGGAACAGTACAAGGACCATGGCTATCTTTGATTAGGGCAGGTTACACTGCTGTTCTGTCTTACTGTCTGTCAGAAATGTAGCTAGTTTTATTTAAAAGTGTCCCCTGAAGTCTAAGGAGGGCATCCAATCCTGGCTGGGGAGGCCAGAGACAGCTCATCCCAGCTTGGTCAACCAGCACTATTCCAAGAAGTTGCTGGGCTGCAAGAGGGCCTTGCACTAAAAAGCTTTTTCTTTTCCAGCTGCTTGCCTGGGGTCAGCCACGCACTACAGCCAGTTTTGGCTGGAGCCAGACTGGAAAGAGTCTTGACTCCTGGACTGCAAGCCAAGAGCCTGAGGGCGGCTGGCATGGTCTTCCTTTTCTATTTTCTTTCTTGATTAGTGGTTCAAGCCAAAACAGAAGCAGCAGAGAGGCCAGGCCATGCTGGGAGACACCTCTGCGCTGTAAACATGAGCTGTGGCAACATACCATCTTGCTGGAGAGTGGCTCTGCTCTGGGAGGCACTGCAGGGGCTGCGTTTGTTGGGGGCTGGAGGGGCTCCCTGGGCCAAGCTGGTCTCCTGAGCCCTAATGGGTATCAGAAGGGCCTGACCGCAGGGCTGTCAGCTGCTTTCACATTGCTTCAAAGAGATGCAAAGCTCCCTGCCCAAGCCCTGTTGCTCGGCCTTTTGTCCCTGTGCCTCCCCAGACACACACCACCCATGTTAATGTTTGCTCTCCCCAGCCATCTCTGCTGTGGCTGCAGCCAGTGACACTTGCACTTGAGTAGCCAAGCCCTCGCCAGAGCAGCGAGTGCGGCCCCACAGGCTATTCCCCAGGGCCCAGCTTGTCCCAGGCACCTACAGAGGTCCTCCTGCAAGAGGAGACAGGGAGCAGGACTCTCCCCTGGGTGTGCCTCTGGAGACATCCCAGAGTGGGAATGTGGCTGTGCTCCTGGCTGCAGGCAGTGGTGTTGGGCCAGGACCGGCTCATGTGTATCAGGGTGCAATGTTTCCTACATGAATTACAGGGAGGGAAGGACACCTCCCTACGACTGCAGTTTCTCCCCTCCAACCCCTTTTTCTATTATAGCAGTCATGCTTTATTATTGTTTTAGAGCCTGTTCGTTTGCTGCCTGTTCATAAAAAAAGAGAAAGCTTTGCCTTAAGTTTAACTCTTTGCACTATGGACTAGATACTGAGCAGATTAAAGTTTCCTTTACCAAAAGCTGCCTGCTGCCTCATTCTTGGGAAGGGTTTCTCTGGGGAGATGGGGTTTCCTCCCTGCTCACCCCTGGGCTCCAGAGGAAGCCCATCACTCCCCACCAAGGGTCAGAGCTGGAGGGCCAAGGCCACCAGCAAGCTCAGGGGTACTTGTCTGGGGGTGCTTAACACCCAGAAAGGCAGTGCTGTGGGATACCCTGGAGCCAGGCTGCTGCACAGGAAAAGCCTGGCACCCAGGAGATGAATATGCACCTGAAGACATGGTGGGTGGGCTTTCCAGGGCTGGCATCCCCCCAGCCCCTGCTCTGCTAACCCACAGCAAGAGGCGGTGGTTGCGGATACGTCTGTGCAAGGGGGCAGAGAATGCAGCTTGCAAGGCACCAGTGCCAATGTCTGCATCTTGCCTGGAGATGTCTTTGGTGCTGCAGCCTCTTCTGGGCCCAGGAGCAGGCAGAGCAGCTGGGGTAGCTCTTGCTGGCAAGGGCCCAGGACTGGTGGGCATCTTCTCTCCACTCCTAGTTCAGGTCACTGAGCTGCTTAGCTAGGAGAGAAGCAACGGCTGCTTTGTGGAGGGGCTTGTACACCCAGCTTCATCTCTTTTCAGGAGCAGTTCCTCTCTGTACTGGAACGAAGGGATTCGTGCTCAGGTTTTCCAGAGCTGGAGCTCCCCAGGGCCTGAGCAGCCCTGCGCAGAGGGGCTGGGATTTCCCAGGCTGGCAAGAACACGCACAGGGATATGTAATCCCTACTCCTGCACATCCTTGACACCTCGATATCCTGCTGCTTGCAATAGGTGTTAGCAAGCCAGACTGTCCCAGGGATGGAGGCAGCACCTGAAGCACTAGGAGTTGTGGAGCAGCAGGCAGCACAGGACTTGGTCTTGCCTTGCAGAAAGGCTGTAGCAGGCTCAGGTGCACTGGGCTACTAGAGAACAGATGCATTCACTGCAGAACGAGTTACTCCCTGGCCACCATCTGAGCTCTTGGCAGGTTGCTGTGTGCTTTTAATCACCCTCTGCTTCTCCAACATCCTTGTAAATTGTTTGGAAAAATGTTTTGGAAGCCTGATAGGCAGAGACCCCAGGAGCTCTGGCTCACCCTGCCCTGAACTCACCTGCCTTGGCAAGGCCACACCAGCAAACTAGCTAATTTTATCCAGGATCCTCTCACACTCTGGCTGGAAACCACAGTAGGGAGAGGGGGGCTGCTGGGAAGCCAGAAAGAGATGGACACCTGCTGCAGGAGTGTAGCTCTGCAGGCATGGGGAGGAGGGCCACGCCAGCAGCCCACCCAAGCCCTGCAAGGGTCTGGCTGCAGATGGGCGACAACTGGGGAAACTGAGGCACCGCTCAGCCTTCCTCTCTTGCTCCCAGGGTGTGTGAGCAGAGGCAGGCTGGGCACCCAGGGAAGCTGCAGAGCTGCCCTGGGGCAGGAGGAGGGGGCCAGCAGGGGAACATCTGCCATCCCCTGCATGGGCAGGGTGCTGCCAGCCCACCGCCCCCTCAGCCAGCCCCAGCAGGGGACAGAGGGTGTTCAGCCGCCTTGGCCCACTGCAGCCAAGGGAGGACAGGATGTGAAGGACACAGCCTTCCCCCGGGAGCCATCCTGCACGCACTTGGCTCGCTCACTGACTAAGCAGCAAGCAATTACGGGAGGAAAATGCAACCACCTCCCGGCTGATGGGCAGCGCATAGCGTCCCTGAGACTGATGGTCAGCCATGCCAGACCTGCCTGCTCTGGCACTGAGGCTTTTGGTGCAGGGCTGCACTGCCTGGGGAGAGTGTCCAGCAGCAGCAATGCTCACAGACCAGTCCAGGACACAAGATCTGGAGTCTCTGGGGGTACTCCCTGCTCCAGGGCTTGCTTGGGAGCCTCATGCATGAGCTGAGTGGGCTGGTCTCAGCCCATCACAGTGCCAAGACCCTTCTCCCTTCCCCAAGGAGGGAGGAGCATGATGCTGCTAGGTTACTCCAGTTTAGGAGCACTGGAGCGGTGGGGGCTGACAGCTTGCTGAAACTGGCCCCCCCCAGGCCCTGGGAAAATCCCCAGGATCCCTTTGTCAGCCCAGCTGCAACACTCCAGTCCTAATGAGCTGCTAGTCCCAGCCCAGGGACAACAGCCATCGTCTGCCTGACAGCAGGGAGCTGGCACAACAGACACTTGCTACAGATCTGCAGCAGCACGAGCAGCTAATGATACCAGGCCAACAGGGAGGGAGCAGGTGATGATCAGCAGCCAAACCATGGGGTGCCTTTGGGCTGCTCCTGGGCACCAGCTTTGCTCCCTCATTAGCAGCTCGGCACGGGGAGCCACACTGGCTCCCCAAACACAGTGGCAATCACAGCGCCTCAGAGCTGCAGCTCCCTGTAAAGACCAGGGCCTGCTGACATGGGGCTTCTTCCAGATGCCTGAAGAAGGCAGGCTGCATCCTGATCAGGCTGCATGTAGCAAACACCCACACAGCTGCCTGCAAATCCTGACCCATCAGCCCTCAGCTGCCGCATCAGCCATGATCCCAAAGAGGCTGCAGCCCTGTAAGTGCTCACAGCCTGCTAGTTCCTTCTGTCTGCCCGCCATCCTGCCTGCATTAGTTGCCCCTGCACATGCCCACTTCCCAGCAAGACCATGAGAGCTTGCCCACAACACTGTCCCGCAGGCACTGCCCTATCTGTGCCCCTATGCTGAAGTGACCCTACTTCAAGCCTGTTTTGTGGGTAACAGAGTCCCTGCTGTTCACCCCCTGAGCTTCCCCACCACATCCCCACCTGAGCGAGGATTGTCCCCTCCCCTGCCATTCCCAGTTTAAAGCTCTCCTTACCAGGTCAGCTGGCCTGCTGGCAGAGGTCACCTGAAGATGACTGGAGAGTGCTCCCTGCACCTTGTCAGCGATGAGGGCACTGAACCTATGCCAAAACCGCAAGCTTTTGGGTGGAGCAGGAGCCATCCTTCTGCTGCCAGGACTCACCAGGACAGCCTTCACCATCGAGAGCATTTCCACTTTCAAACCTGGCAGGCACATGCTCTGCCATCATAGTTGAAGGTTTGGGCTCTTGTAGCTTTAAGGTCTCAGAGGTGATCCAGTTGATCTCTTTCATGCCCTCTCTGATGCCACACAGCCTGCTGACCTTCTCCAGCAGCTCCTGCACTTGGCAGCACAGCTCCAAGATGTACAAGACCACACACCGCTTGCAGGCTGCCAGCCAGGTGCACCAGCCCCAGCAGCAGGCCCCAAGCACCTTCTGCAGCTCAGGGCTGGCCAGGCTGTGTCCTTCAGGAAGAGTTGCTCCAATGGCTGCTGGGGACTGTGACCTTGGTGTGCCAAGGACACGCGTGCTGCTCTGAGAAGAGGTGCTAGCACTTTTTAAAAACAAACAATCCCCCCTCCAAAAAAACCCAAACTAACCCACCTTTCTACACAAACCGCTGCATCTATCAGCTGCACTACAGTACCTGTGTGCTGAGGATGGCTCTTATATAGGCTTCTCCCTTGCACGGGCTAAGGGCTGCTGGCCCCTCCCTAACCTGGGCTCAGCTGGAACAGGGGCTTCAAGCAATCCTTCCTCAGGGGCAGCTGGTAGAGCTTGTCAGAAGCAGCTGGAGCGTACTAGAAACTTGCCAGAAGTCAAGGTCTCATGACGCTCTCCTTCCCTTATCCTTATCTTTTCCTTATCCTCTTCCTCATCCTCCCCAGGCAGCAGCAGGCACCCCCGTGTTCCTCAGAGGGTTCCCAGCAGTCCCCCAGACAACGTGTCCAGAAGACCAAGAGCATCTCAAAGAAAGCAGAGCCCAGAAACTGCTGTGCCAAGTGCTATGTCTGTGGCTGCCTCTGTTAGCTGTGCTCCCCAACATCGTGATAGGGCCCAGAGGATGCTCCCAGCCCCCACACACCTCCCCTGGCCTCATCTCAGGAAAAGTCATTTTCCTCCTCCCAGAATAGACAGCGCCAGCCATCGATCTGCTCTGCGGCATTGTTTGCCCCTGGGTGGCTCTGCTTACAGAAAAGGCCATCATCAACCCAAACAGATGTTTCCGCTGTAACCGAATCCTGAGGCTGGGAAGAGGAGCTTGCAAGACGGCTAGCAGAGCACCTCTGCACCCCAGCGAGGAGCGAGGCTTCACCCTGGTCCCAGCACCTCCACAGGTCCCTGTGGGTTGGGGTGGCCCTTGGCACTGCTGGACTGTGCATCTCCCCCGGTGCAACGCAGCCGGGCAGGTTGCGGTGACGCGCCTTTGGCCCCAGGTCCCTGCGTGGTCCCCAGCCCTGGGGTGGGGAGCTGCGGGGCTGTGGGCAGCCCCCGTTGGGGGTGGCACTGGCCCTCCACAGGGACACACAGGCTGGCCCCACGGCTGCTGCAAGCCTGCCCCAGCTCCCACAGGGTTTGTTCATCCCGAATGGGCATGGCCGTGGTCCCGGGGGCTCCACGCAGCACGGCTTGGGGAGGCAGCAGGAGAGCGGGGCCAGAGGAGAGGGGGCTGTCCGGCCCTGTAAAGGGGGTCCCCAGCCAGAGAGCGCCTGCCAGGTCCCGCTGGCAGAGCAGCCATCCCCAGCCCGCTGGGGCAGCGGGGCCCGCTCAGGAGTTCGGCCAAAAGCCCCCTCCCTGGCTGGTCCCCGCGGGGACCTATTTGGGGTAGGAATGAGGAAGCTCTTCATTCCCCTGCTAAAAATAGGGACCCTTCCCGCGGCGGGTCACGGCGTTCGCGCTGGAGCGGGGGGCTGGCGGGGCGGCAGGCGGGGGGCCCCGCACATCCCGGCCCGGGGCCGTGAGGCGAGCACCCCCACACCCCCCCCCCCCCCGCGGCAGCCCCCGCGGGAGCGGGACCCTCAGGGCCAGCGAGGCGTGGGGCCGCGCCGCGGGGAGCCGGGGCACCTGGCGGGGGCTCGGCCGCCCCCGCGCCCCTCCCGGGCTTTGGGGGGGGGGGGGCGCAGCGGGGACCGTCGCGGCGGGCTGTGCCCTCGCTAAGGGGCGCGGGTGCTTCCATCTAGCGGCTCCCGCTGGCCCTGCTGCGGCGGCCCAGGAGCGGCCCCCCCCGGCACCTCCGGGCAGGACGGCGCAGCCCTGCCGGCCCCTGGCACCGCCCCCCCCCCAATGCTGCGCAGCGCCCACGCAGCCCCCCCCGCCGGGAGCAGCCTCCCCGGAGCGGTGCCCGCACGCAGCGAGCCCCGCCGCCCCCCGGGGAGCCGGCACGCAGCCCCGGGCGCGCAGGCAGCAGGCACACGCGTGGCCGAGGAGCCCTTTATTGCGGGTGAAGGAGGAAGGGCAGGCGGCGGGGAGCGGGGGTGACTGCTAGCCCCGGGCGTGCCAGGGCGGCGGCCGGGCCCCTTGCCGTGCCAGCGGCCAGGCAGCCGGGGCTCGCTCTGCGCGGGGAGAAGCTGGCAGCGCGGGCCGGGCGCGGTGCCCGTGCCGGCGGGGCTGCGCTGCGTGCCGAGGCGGCTCCGGCGAGCGACATGCGACAACCGGGTTATTGCGGCTCCCCAGCGCGGGCGTCTTGCCCCAGAGCCGGGTGCCCGAGATAATACTTAGCTCTTATGCAGCGCTGCTGAAGTGGGGGGGCTCCCCGCCACCCCCGGGGCGGCAGAGGGGCCGTATTCCTGCCCTGCGCTGGGCGGCAGCAGCGGAGCGGGGCGGGGGTCCCGGCGTCCCTGCTCCCACGCTGCCGGACCCCGGCACTGCCCTCCCCGGGGCGCGGTGGCCGGGAAGGGGGCACGCGCCCTGGCCCCGGCCGCAGCCGAGGGCAGGCTCAGGCGAAGACGGCGGAGTTTTGCCAGTAGGAATAGACGAGGAAGCCGGTGAAGGTGCTGTCCGTCTTGACGCTGGCGTAGAAGCCGATGTAGTCCCCCACGCCCACCTGCACCCACACCTCGTCCTCGGGCTCCAGGCGGACCAGGGCCCCCCCCGAGAGCGAGGTGGGCTTGGGCCAGTTTCCGTAGTACTGGAAGAAGGAGGCGATGGACTGGCCGTTCTTCATGATGTCAAACTGGAGGCTGGCGCGGTAGACGGTGGCGTGGACGGCAAAGTAGTAGAGGCCGGGCACCTCGCAGGTGAACTTGCCCGTGGCGGGGTCGTAGTGGCCCTGCTCGTTGATGAGCACCACGTCGAAGCGGATGGGCTGGTCGGCCAGCGGCGGGCTGCGCGACTCGGAGCGCTTGGCGCTGAAGGCCGAGCGGGGGGCCACCGCGCACTCGCCCTGCGCCCCCTTCTCACCGTGCATGCCGTCCACACCGGGGCTGCCCACCTCCCCGCGGGGACCGGGCGCTCCTGGGGCAGGCAGGAGGGGGACAGGGTTACCTCTAAGCCACCGCCACCAGCGCGGCCCCCTGCCATCGGAGCTCCCCCAGCCACCCTGCCCAGCCTCAGTCCCACCGGGGTTACAACCCTCCCACAGCATGCGGCTGCCGAATACCCACTGTGGCCAGCACTCTGCCTGGGGAAGCAGCACAAGGGGGAGGGCTAGGTGCACATGATAAGCAGGTGCAGCAGCAACAAGAGAGTTGGAGAAACCCCCACAGGCTGGGAGAAATCCCAGCCCAGGAGCCAGGGTGGGGATGATGCAGCTGTATTCTGGGGACAACTTGGTGGGCCCTTCTAAAGCGGGGGGTGGAGGATAGGGATGGCAGTGAGGATGGGGAGAAATGCAGCTTTGCCAGTGATGGGGCGCTGCTCCCTGTTGCAGGAGCACAGGGCCACTACAGCTGGGACCAGAGGGGCGGTGGTGGCATGAAAGGGGCACTTTTACAGCATTCTCTCTCGGTTTGGCAATGGGGAGCTGTGCCAGCATCCAGGACTCACCCCCTGGCTTGAGGGCATTCCCCTCAGGCAGGGCAGAGCAGGTCCCCCTCCCCAGCCAGGATGTCTCCTTTCTTACCAGGAGGGCCCATCTCGCCCTTCTCCCCTGGCATCCCCATTGCCCCGTCCCGGCCGTCTCGTCCGTCTCTGCCTGGCAGACCCTGGCCCCCGTGCAGGCCGGGGGTCCCCGGGATGCCCGGCTGCCCTGAGCACAGCCCAGGGATCTTGTTGTCTTCGATCTGCAAGGAGCTGGCGACGAGCCCAAGGAGGAAGAGGAGGAAGAGCTGCTTCATCTCGTCTGCCGAGGAGGGTCTGGAAGGGGGCAGAGAGGGGTAATGGCTCCGGGGACCTCAGTGAAGAGGGCTGGGAAACAGCCTTGCGGCGCCTGGCAGGGAGTGGGTGCGGGGGGTCGGCGGGGGACCGTTCCTCCTTCTTTCCCCCTCGCCTTTTTGGCTGCTCCCCACGGCAAGGCCTGACTGCTGGCCGCACCTGCCGCAGCATCCCCATCACCGGCTGTGCCACCACATCGCCCTGCAGCCCACCGGCGTGCCCCGCCACGGGACGGCGGCGTGGGGGGGCGGGGGCCAGGGAGCTGGGGAGGGAGCTGCGGCACGCGTGGGAGGCAGTAGCTCTGCGCGTGCAGCTGGGGGCTGTTTGGGATGGGAGCTGCCACATCGGTGGCGTGCCCGGCTCTGGGCGCGCGTGGGGGTGCCGGCGGGGGCCCGTTGCGATGTCAGCTGGAGGGCAGTGGGCGAGCTGGGGGCTGTGCGTGGGGTGGGGTTGTTGCACCCGGGCGGTGCGTGGCGGGGCGGCAGCTCGGGGAGCGCGGGGCTGCGTCGCGGCCCAGCCCTTGGCAGCATCCCCGCTGCCGGCAGCTCTGCTCCACGCCCGGCTGACTTCCTGGGGCACGGCTGTCTGGGGCTGCAGCATCCCCGGCTGTGCTGGACCACCCCGGTGCCGGGGACCACCCTGCTGCCCGGGCTGCCCCCAGCCCTTCCCACACCAGCGCAGCGAGAGCGGAGCCCCGCGCCCGGCGCTGGCCCCCTCCCCATGGCCTTGCCCAGGGAAAGCTGCTCTCTTCCCCCTCCTGGACGAGAGGGCTGCAACAAAGAGGAAAAGGAGGAGGAAAGTGTCTCTCTCCTCCGCCCAGGCGTCAGAGCCAGGACCCCAGGGAGTCCCAGCTCCCCCCGGTGCGGGGTGGACAGAGCTGGGTAGCCCCACTCACTGTGATCCCGCGGCTCCTGCCCCAGCGCCTCGCTGCTCTCCGGAGTGGAAGGGCTGCGGCTCTTCCTGACCACTTCACTCTGACGAAGGCCCTAGGAAAGGCAGCCTCTCCACCCCCCCCCTCCTCCTCACGTCTCTCCTCCCAAACTCCAAAGGAAATCAAGGGCCTTGGGAGCCAAAAGCTACAAGACAAGGGGAAAAAGAAAAATAATCCCATGGTGTCGGAAGTGCTGTAAGCAGGGGGAAGGGAGAGTGAGAGAAACAGCCTGGCAAAGGGAGAGGAGACATGGGCTGCAAACCACCTCGGCTGAACACGTCTGGGCACCCGGGCAGCAGGATGGAGGGAAGGGAAATGAGAAAACAGGCAGTAAGTGGAACAAGAGAAAGGCCAAGGGAGGGAAACCCAGCAAAGGCAGGCAGGGTTGGAGCAGGAGGAGGAAGAGGGAGCCCTCGGGGCGTGCGGGTGCCCTGACGGGCAGCCCTGGGGCTGTCTGGGGCAGCTAGGCTGAGGCAAGGGGGACAGCAGGCGCACGCAGGCTGGCAGTGCCAGCCCTGGGAGCACCCGCGGGGAGCCGCAGGAGCCAGCCGGGGGGTGCTGGCGTAGGGCCCGGAGGCAGCGCGTGGGGCTGAGCGGGCAGGGATGTGCCAGCCGGCAGCGGGCAGGTGGAAGCGCAGGCAGAGCCGCGCTTCGGCCGTGCCAGGAAGCAGGGCTAGCCCTAGGGGACCGCGGGGCACGCGGCAAAGCTGGGACCGTGCCGGGCTTTCGAAGGCACTCCCAGTTTGCCTTTAACTCGTTCCAGCACTGAGTGCATCCAAGGGACACCGTCAGAAGCCGAGCCGTGGGGCGGTCCCGTGGCTGGGGGAGTCCTCGTGCCCTGCAGCCAGCTTGCAGCAGCCGGGACATGCAGGGAGCGAAGGAGCCAGGTGGGCTCAGGTCCCCTGAGCAGGGGTGGCTGTGCGGGAACGGCGGTGCCGTGCTGGCTGCAAGGGCAGAGTGGTGCTGACCCAAGTGGGTCCTGCTCCCTGTAACTCCAGCCAGGCAGGGGACTTTCCCACACGCTCAGGGCAGGAGAGGGCAGTGAGAAGCATGCCAGCGCTGCTGGCTTTCTCCTTCCTGTGCCGGTGCCCGCAGCAGTGCGGGTGACATTGCCGGCTAAGCCTGCCTGCCCCGGAAGCCCAGGGCCAGGCTGGGTGCTGGCAGGGAGCCACCTGGCTCCTCTCTCCCAAGGTGTGAAGGGGCTGTTGTTTTTGGCCAGCTGGGAGCTGGTTTGTGGCTGCGGGGTGTTGCCAGGCCTGTGGCCATCAGGGTGGCCTGAAGCCAGCATGGCCAGCTCAGATGGCAGGGCCACAGCCTTTGCTGGGACAGGATCCCCTCCCTGCACCATGGGGCTGCCAGCCTGACCCCCTCTGAGACCCATCCATCTCCCTGGGGCCCTGCAAGCCCCCCAGCCCATCGAGGGCACAGCCCATTCCCCCCTGCAGCCAGTCTCCCCTGTGCCCCTCCCTTCCTGTTCAGAACCCCCACCTCAGCCGTGGCTTCCCTTCCTTGGTCCATGCCTCAGTTTCCCCTGGGATTTGGCAAGACCCACACACAGGCCCTCCCCAAATGAGCCACCTGCTCCATTGGGTTTGTCAGCTGCTCACGCTGTTTATTCTGGCTTTGGCGCTGTGGGACATGGGCAGCCCTGGGCTCTTCTGCCTGCAGCCTGGCTCACCTCAGTCCAGCCTTGCTCCATTTGGGAAGCATTAACCCTTCCCCTGCTAGGCTGGCAGCTGCCTGAGGGCTGCGGGAAAAAGGCCACGCACAGCCTGGAGAGGCTGAAAGAGAGAAGTGAGCTGGGAACCATGCACGGCTCTGGCCAACGCACCTGGGGTTGGCTGAGGATGGGGAGGCAACGCCCAACCCTCTTGACACTGTCCTGCTGCTTGGCAGGGGGGACTTTGCGCGGTGTCCCCAGCACACCCCAACTTGTGGGCACAGCCCCTCCAGCACAAGCCTTTCCCTGTAGCAAGGCTGGGAAGGGGCACCTGCTCTCTAAGGACTTAGTCCTATGGGCAAGCCCGTGACATTTGGGCACTGAGCTGAGAGCTGAGCAGAGGGGTTGATCCCAGGGCAGGTGAGGAGCTAGGCAATGGGGTGCTGCTGATGGGGGCCACCCCAGCAGCTGGGTATTTGCAACAGGAGGAGGATAGGAGGGACATTTGGGGTGGGGGAGTGTCTCTGCTTCAGGCTGCTTCAGCCCCTGCTCCTCTTCTCTTGCTGGATCAGGGCTGGAAGCACTCTACGGGGTCATTGGAGTCAGGCAGGATGTTGCAGTTGATGGGCCAGAGGATGCCGAGGAGGCTGAGGGACTGCTGGCACCGCAGCTCAGCAGCCAGGCACACGGCTCGGCAGGGCTGCAGGACCCCCCCGTCTGGGGTGCACTTGGGCACAAAGAGGCTGCAGATGAGGAGGCGGAGGTGCTGGTAGCAGGCGAGCTCCATCAGCATCTGTGGGAGAGTGGCGGTGAGCGTGGCACGGTGTGGTGTGGTCTGGGCAGACCTGCGTGCAGCCCCTGGGCAGCTCACCTGGTAGTCCTGCAGCACCTCGGCAGCTCCCTCCTGGTCCGGGATGGCCAGCCAGATGTTGGGGAAGGAGGTGGCGTTGTAGCCCAGCCCCAGGCACATCTCCACGTCCACGGGCTCACAGACAGACCCTGCCACAGGGTGAGGTGCTTCACTTATAGCAGCAGCGATGCCCACCAGGAATGCCTTGAGCAGATGTTAGCCATCGGGCAGCTGCCAGCATGTCTCCTGGGTCAGGTGGGCTCAGGAGGGGCTGGGTGCTCAGTGGAGCACTCACCAAAGGCTGGGTAGGAGACTTCTGTGCAGTTCAGCTCGTCGGTGCCATCGGGGCAGTCGTGCCAGCCGTCACACACGGACTCCAGCACCCGGCACTCACCATTTCCGCAGGAGAACTCTGCGGGGCTGCAGGTCTCTGTAAGATGAGAGGGGCCGGCACGGCAGGGCATGGGCTTGGGCATAGGCACAGGCAGAGAGCAGGCTGGCCGTGGCCCGGATCGTGCCAATGGCAGCTGGCCTCCCTGCTGGGAGTCAGCCTGTTCCTGTGCTGACCACCCCTGTCTCCGCTCTTCTTGGTCGCTGGCCAGGGGACATCCAGGTGAGTGGTTGCAGAGCACTGCCACCTGGAAGCCACGGCTGATAGGTGACCATCGCTTGGCCCAGCTTAGGAGGGTCCCAAATTCCCTGGGTTTTTTGGGGGCAGCCCTCAGGTGATGGATCGTGCCTGTGGGCAGGTAAGCCCTTCCAGGCCACGTCCCCGTGGCTAGGATCAATAGGGTTGTAGGGTAATTCAGGTGAGAAGGGACCCCAGGGGCCTGTAGCCCAACCTCCTGCTCCAAGCAGGAGTGACAGCAGTTTTGTCCAGGGCTTTATCCAGTCTGGCCTTGAAAACCCCCAAGGATGGTGACTGCACAGCCCCTCTGGGCAGCCTGCACCCTGCTTGGCTACCTACTCTCTGTGGCATTGCGGGCTTGGTAGGTGGCGAAGAACCCATCGTCTGCTACTCCCTCGTCCGCCACAAAGAGGACGGTCATGACATGGCGTGAGGAGGTCAGGGTGGGTGGCACCTGGTGGCCGCAGAACCTGCCGGGGTCATGGGGCGAGGGATGCAGTCAGGGTGGGCAGTGGGCTGGACCAGTACCTCCCCAAACCCTGTCCTCTGGTGGCTCCCCCTCACCAGCCTGCCCCGTGCCTCAGTTTCCCCAGCTGAGCCACAGGAGCCCAGCACACCCAGGCTGGTGCAGCAGGGCCGGAGATATCAGGAATGTGCCCGTACCTGCCCATGAGGCTGGCGGCCCCAGTGCCTGCGCTGTCGTGCACCTCCACAAAGTCGAAGCTGCAGTCCTCGTGCGACTCCAGGCTGAAGTTGTGGAAGTGCAGGTCGATGATGTGGCCCACGGGCACTGAGATCTGCCAGAGGCACAGCTGCAGGGCAGGGGGCAGCCAGCGACACCCGTGAAGCTGGGCAGGGGCACCCCCAGCCTTCCCTGGTGGGAGGTTGCCTTCCTCCCTGCCTGCCCTCACCCTCGCCCTCCTCCTGCCTCCATCCCGCCGGCATCCCTTCTCTCACCTGCTGGTGCGGGTATGGCTGGGGATGGCTCGGGGTGGAGAAATGCCCCTCCAAGTTAGTCAGCGGCCCCCCGCACTCTGAAGAGACACACACACGTGCAGCTTTACCCCCTGTCCCTCTCCCTTCACCCCATCTCCCCGCTCCCCAGCCCCTGCCTCCCGCTGCCCATCGCTGCGCCCTCTGGCCAGGTGCCGTGGGGGCTGTGGGCTGCAAGCAGGGGGCTGGCCCACCTTTGTGTTTCAGGCTGCAGTTGGCCTCATCGCTCTTGTCCACGCAGTCGTGGAAGCCGTCGCAGATGAAGCCCAGGTGGAGGCAGAGCCCCTGGTCGCACAAGTGCTCATCCCAGGAACAGCTCTCTGCAGCACAGGCAGAGATGGCCAGGCTGGCAGTGGCATCCCACTGGGCACCCTCCCCTGCCCCAGTACCCTGGGCATTACGGGAGACCCTCCGGCGCTACCCACTGCCTGCCTGCAGCAAGGAGTGCTGGCAGTGCCTGGGGGCGGGGGTACTCACTCTCACCGGGGGCCACAGCGCGGTAGCGGGCACTGAAGCCTGGGGCGCCCACGCTGCTGTCGGAGACGAAGGTGACACGCAGGTGGTTGGAGTTGGTGTTGAAGGTCGGGGGGGGCACATTGCCGCAAAACCTGGGGGCACGACAAGGGGCGACACTGCTCGCCCCCGGAGATGCTGCCCCCTCCCCACTGCACCGCCACGCTCCCCGGGTGCGAGGGGCACTACCTGGTTGGGTCCCCCCGAGCTGGGGCAGGATCCATGCTGCCAGCCCCTGGCTCCTCGTAGAGCTCCACACGGTCAAAGAGGCAGGAGGCAGCGCCCTCCACGCTGAACGTCTCCATTTTGAGCTGGATGGTGAGGCCGGGGCCCACCTCGATGCGCCAGATGCAGAGTGCATTGGGTGGGTAGGGGCCGGGGTAGTTGGGGGAGCTGAAGGAGCCCTCGGGGCCCTGCAGGGTCCCACCGCAGGCTGCACGGGGCAACAGCGTGGGCATGAGCTAGTGCTGCAGGGCACTGCCGTCCTGGCACAGTGCCCTACGTGGGACTTACCCGGTGCTGGTGTGCTGGCTGTGGGCAGCCAGCTCTGGGTTGGGGTGGCAGCTGTTTCGGGGGCCAGGGCGTCCCTTTGGGTGGGTGCTGTGGTGGTGGCGGCGGTGCCACGGGCGGGCAGGGCTGCAGCTGCGGTGCTGGGTGGCTGCGGGGACACCAGCTCTGTGCCCGGGGAAGAGCAGGGACAGCTCAGCCCCAGCGGGGAGAAAAGGCTGCAGTGTGGGGAAGGGGCTTAGGAAGCTCAGCCAGCCCCACGTCCTATGCTCCCGCGCTACCCCACACGTGTGCAGGTCCCAGGGGATCCCACACAGCTCTCATAGGGCCCGGTGTCCTTGCCACCTTGCAGGGAGGTGGAGATCCCCCTTGCTCCTGTGCATGGGAGCACTCCCTCCCCACAACGGGCAGACCCCAGGAGGTCCTGTGTAGGACGGATGCCCTCGCTGTGCCCCTCTCCCCCTCTGAGCCGGTTCTGTGTCCCTCAGCTCATGGTCACAGCCCGCCCTGCTCGGGCACTCACGGTGGATGACGATGCCCAGCAGCAGGGCGACGAGGAAGAGGAGGACGGCACTCATCAGAGCCACGCAGAGCCAGGTGAACTTGCAGTCGGCGCGGTACCGCCAGCCTGCCTGGCCCCAGAACTGTCGGCCTGCAGGAGGGCGAGGAAAGTGGGCAGAGCCAGGGTGCTGCTAGCCATACCCCCACCTTGCCACCTCCCTGCATGGCTGGCTGAGCCACGGCTGGGCATGTCCTCACCTCTTGTCCCCAGGGTGCTAGTGGGTCCCCTAAGCGGCCCCAGAGCCCTGCGGGGAGCTTGCCCCGCCACCCCACTCCCAGACCCGCAGCTGCTCCTGGTGGCCCTGTGGACAGGGGCACATGTACAAACCCCCAGGCTGGTACCGAGGCCGTCCCGGGGCGACGTGGGGCTAGTCCCGTCCTCATCTGGCAGGCTCTCGGTGCTTGGTGCTGCCTGGAGCTCCTCACCCTCGAAGACAGGGTTGCAGAACTCGGTCTGCAGGAGAGCGATTGCAGGTGGCACCACGGGGAGCACGCTGTGGGGGCCCGCGGGTGCCTAGGAGGGGACACCTAGGTGGCACCCCCAGCCCTACCTTGCTGTGGTCCAGAGCCTCAGGGCAAAGCGTGATTTCGGTGAAGTCTTTCATCGCGGCAGGCGATTCCCGGTGCAGCCTGGCTAGAAGCCTCTCCAGCATGCTCTGCTCCCCAGCACAGCCACCTGCCCCACCACCCGCTCCTCCCCAGCTGCCCCCATCGGCCCCGGGGTGGCGTGGGGACCCCCGCTCCACGCACCGGGGCAGAGGCGGTGGCAGCGCCAGCTGCGCCTACGCGTGCCACCCCAGCACCAGAGCCCGCAGAGCCCCAAGGGCCATGCCCGCTGCTCTGCGAGTGCAGGAAGCCCTGGGAGACCGGCAGCCCCAGTCCCCTCTGCAGGCCCCTTCCCCCTCGCCCCGTTAATCCAGCTCAGCTGAGGATGCCGAGGTCAGGCTCTGGCACAGAGAACCAGCGCCTTAAAGGGGAAGGTGTGCTTGCACCCGCCCTGCTGGGAGCCCGTCCTGTTGGGGACCCTGCTTTCGGGGCACGGAGGGGCCATTGGTTTGCCTGCTGCCTCCAGGCTCCCCACTGGCGCAGGGGGGCACCTGAAGGGCTGCGCTGGGGAGCCTGGGCTGAACGCGTCCCTCCTTCCCTTGCACCTCTCCGGCACCGGGCACCGGAGGCCCGGTGCCTGCATTCCTGCTGCCCCTTAATGCCTCGGTGCCTGTCTCGTCCCCAAGCAGGGGAGAAAGGGGCCATTGTTCAGGGGCTTTGGGGGAAGAGCATGGGCGCTGGGGAGCTCCGCAGGGCTGGAGGAGGAGGAAGGGCTCCCTCTGCCTCTGGGCACCACGGGTGGCTGTAGGAGAGGGACTGCCGCCTGCGCCTGCGTCTCCCTTGCTCCAGGCAAGCCCTGGGCACAGGCGCTCCTGGGCCTCTGGAGCCATGCACGGGCAGGCTGCTCTGGCACCGGTGCCGGTTTCCCTCCCGCTGCGGGAGCCGCAGTCCTTCGTCTGCTCACCCCGAGACAAGCACAGGTACACAGCGCTCTGTTCAAGCTAAAATTTATTCCTGCACGAGTCTCCCTTGTAACGAGACACTTCCCGCCCATCTTGCTTACACGGTAAACAAGCCACCTGCCAAGCAGCAACACTGCCCCAGTCCGGTACCTGCCGCGGGCAGCCCCTCCATCCTGGCCTGCCCTCCCCTGAGCCCCGCCGGGATGCCCCAGGCTGGGGAGGATGCTCAGGGTGCAAGAGTGCTCAGCCTGCGCCCGCGGGGCCAGCGAGGGCGAAGCAGGACGGGTTGCTGGGTTGGACATAGCTGCCTTGCGGGCTGGGGCTGGGATTGTGCTGGGTCAGGCCCATCTGTCCTCCCTGCTGCATCTCAGGCAAGGCAGAATGGGGAGGAGAATAAATTAGAGAAAAGACTAAAAAGGCCACTGGCATTTGCTAGCTGGAGGACAGAGCAGCAGGGTGGGTGGGGAAGCGCATCCCCGGGCACCCAGGGGGGCTCCTGATTGCAGAGAGAAGAAAGCCCCAATTGCAGATGGTCCTGGAAAGCCACTGTCCTCCCCTCCCTCTCCTCTGCAGGACGGACATTCCTGTGCAACCCCCGTGGCCTCCCGCTCCCCTAAATGGTTTAAGGCACCGTCGTATGAGGAGGCAGGTAAAAACCTACCCAAAGCATCCCCCGGTACAAGTCCCTGGAGAGCCAGGAAGCGGTGGGGTGCTCCAGGTTGAGAGAAGTCCACTATAAATACATATAAATTCCACAAAATGTTTTCCTCCCTCCTGTCCGTGAGTCTGGGCCTGAACTCAGGCTGCTTTGAGGAGTGTGGGCAGCTGGTGGGGACGTGCTGCCTGAGATGGGATGGAGGCAACTGAAGGGCCGGGGTCCTTTGCCAGGAGGTTCAGAAGTGCCGGGAGGAGACCAGGAGCAGTTCACAAATCCTCTAGGACAGCCAAGCAGAATGGGAGTGCCAAGAGGCCAGGAGTGATGTGGGAGGCTCTCCTGGGTCCCCAGCTCTGGGTGCTCCCCCAAGGGAGCAGAGGTCCTGGCTGAGTCAATGGGGCAGGCAGCCCCATGCCCGCAGAGTCCCTTGCTCAGTATTTTTATTACACACCAACAAAAAAAAAAAAAAAAAAAAAAAAGAAACTAAAACGTACCCCAAGGTAAAAACCAACCGCCAGCGACCAGGAGGTGCCTGAGCTGCCTGGGCCCTGCCCTGCTGTGGGCTGCCTTCCTCAGTTCAGAGCTGGGGTGTCCTTGCCTGGGGTCTGCTCCTGGCCGCCTCCAGCCTCCCGCTGCAGCCACCTCGGGGTCTCTCCTCTTCACCTCCCTCTTGCACCTGGGGGGCAAATGGCCAAAACCTGGAGGCGCTGGCTCTGAGGGGTGGTGCAGGGGTCCCCAGGGAGGCAGGGCTGGCTACATGCGGGAGGACGGGCTGGCCAGCTCATAGAACAGCAGGTAGGCGTCGCTGCTGCGGACGTGGCTGGATGACATCGGGGTGACACTGCAGAGATGGGGAGATGTGCTGTGAGCAATGGGGATGAGGCACTGGGATGCCCTGGGCAGGGGGTCCCCACTTGCCCCGACCCTGCAGCCACCCCGGTCCCATGCGCAGCCTCACCGGGAGTCATTGAAACTGTGCCACTCGCTGGAGACGGGGCTCTTGCAGTAGGCGGTGTAGTGTCCCCCCATGGTGGTGCCCGAGTGGTTGGAGACGGCGTAGAGGTTGTAAATGGCATGGTCTGTGGGGAGCAAGGATGGTGCTCAGCTGTGCCAGCTGCTGTCCTGCTGCCCCACAACATGCCAGCACCGAGCTGGGGCCGGGAGGGACCGGCACCCTGGACGTCTGCGGCTCCCACCCCCCATGCTTCTGCCACCCGCTGCAGGCTGCAGCACCCTGGGGGGCATGAGGGACCCAGCCAGGAGCTGCCGGGAGCCCAGGGCTGGGCTGGAGCCACACAGGGCCCGGCACTCACTGCAGCTTTGCGAGGCAAACTCCCGGAGGTCCAGGTCCTTCAGCTGGAAGTTGACAAATGTGGTGAGCTTGCTCGTTCGTATCCTGGCCTCTGAGAAGCGCTTCAGGTCTGGGGGAGCATGTCAAGGAGCTGAGGGTCAAAGCGGAGCCTGCGAAGAACTGCCTGCCCCCCCCCGAGCACCCCTTAGCCCTGTCCCTCCGCCTGAAGGATACGAAGCACCAGGATCTTGGGGAACTTCTGGATGCTGAATTTCTTTGTGGACCTCGTCCTGGCTTTGCAGCGACAACATGTCTGTGGGAGACAAACAGCACAAGCAGGAGGGTGAGGGCAGATGCCAGCCCCACCAGGTACCGGGCCCACAGTCCTGGCAACACAAGCATGGAGGGAAAGGGGCCCAGCCTGCACCAAGGCAAGCCCACCTGTCACCGTGCCCCACGCCCCATACCGGTTTCTCATCCCCGTCCAGCACATCCTCTTTGGTGAAGAGCCGTAGGCAGTCCATGAGGGTCACCTCCCCGTAGCCTTTCTGTGGGAGCACAGCGCGGGTCAGGGATGGGGTGTGCAGGGCAGGGGACTGGGGGTCAGTGGGGACCCCTTACCTTCGGGATGGGCAGGGACAGGTCCCAGAAGGGGTCGAAGGCTGTGGAGCAGTAGCCGCACTCGCTGCAGGTCAGTGAACTCTTCAGCTGCCCAACAAAGAGGTCTGGTGGGGATGGGACAAAGCAGGGGTGAGACCCCCAGTTCCCAGCCCCTCTCCCAGCCCAGCCCTGCCCTCCTCTCCCCACAGCCCTGCTCACCGCCAATGCGGCTGTCCTCCCTCTCCTGGTACCTCCTCCACATCTGGCGGCTCTTCTCATCATCACTGCAAGAGATGGGGAGACAGAGCCATACTGAGTGTGGCCTGGAGGACGTCGGCCCCCATGACCCAGCCCAGAGGCACCCGCATGGTCACCGTCCCTGGGCCGGGCTTGCAGGCAGCGAGCTTTGTCTGCCGCCCCCGCCCCAGCCAGCACTTACGGGAGGTGGTCCAGGGTGTCCGTGCTGGCCCGTGGCCGCACCAGCACACGGTTCACCTCGCTGTGCAGCCCATCAAGGAGGAACCGCAGGAACTCCTGTGCGTCCTGCTGGCTGCAAGACATGGGGCATAGCTGGTGAGTGGTGGCAGGAGCTCGGCTCCCCCTTGCCACCCCTGCACCAACACCCCTTACTTGTAGCCGACGAAGCGGGGGGCATATCTCTGGATCTGCGTCTTGAACTCAGAGGGGCTCACACTCTCATTGGGGGACGAGGTCCAGAGCAGCTGAATCAGCTTTGCAAACTCTGTGGGCAGAGAGGCACGTCAGCAGCACAGCTGGCCCTGGCCAGCCCTGCTGGCATGGCTTTGCCGTGCCCTCCAGGAGAGTGTCCAGCACCCCACTCCGGGGTCCCCATGGCCAGCCCTATCCCCTCTGGAGAGAGGACCCGATCCTCCCACTGGTCGGGCACCCACAGCTCGGCACCTGCCCCAACAAGGCTGGGGAGAGCACTGACCTCTGGGTGGGGGGTCCCCCAGGACACGGGGTGGCCCAGGGAGCAGGGACGTGCTGCAGGGACGCCCCGCAGGGTGCAGAGCCAGGGGCCGGTGACTGACAGTTACCTGACATGAGCGCGGTGCGCATGCGGCTGTTGTTGTTGAGGTCCCGCAGGTACTGGTTCTGCAGGCAGTAATCCCGCAGCTCCTTGGTGTTGCTCAGGCACTGCAGGATGGAGTTCATGAAGCACTGGGGGAGGCAGAAGAGAAAACCATGGCAACGGGAGGCAGAGGGAGGCAGGCGGTGGCAGGGGGACACCTGGGGCGAGTGGGCAGAGGATGGGGACAAAGCAGCGCAGAGCACGGGAGCCCCTTTCTCAGCCAGCACTGTCAGGAGCAGGGTGCAGGGAGCCACCGGGGTGAGAGTGTGGGTGCTGGGGGCGAGGCGAAGGGACAGAGCTCCCTCCTGCCCCACAGATGTGCCCGCAGAAGAGCACAGTGTGAGCTGGGGACGTGCAGCCAGGTGCCTGGGTAAGCACTCACCGTATTGCCAAGGTTTCGCAGGCCGGTCAGCCCCTGCACCGCCTTGGAGCTCTGCAAAGAGAGGGAACAGGGCTGAGACAGTGCCTGGCACAGGCTGCCCATGCCTGCGGGTAGCCCAGTGAGGCCGTGGTGCCATGGGCATCCACGTGGAGCAGACCCTCAAGGGCAAGCAGAGGCCCCATCCCCCTGCGGGCATCAAGGGCAGAGCCAGCCCCGCAGCTGCTCTCTGCACTAGCTGCACGCAGGACCGTGGCTGAGGGCCCGGTGGGAAGCCACGGCTGGCCTGCCCCATCCTGCTGGTCTGGCTGCTGCTCGGCTCCCTGGCCCAGGGCAACGCGCAGGGCTCAAAGTTCTCCCTGCCCGGTGACGCTGCTGCCCCATGCCTGGGCTGCAGGCCAGGCCAGCCGCCCCTGCTGCCTCCCCTCCCCAGCCCTGTGCCCTCGGAAGCTGGGGGGCGGCAGTGCCCCGTGCCTGCCCCATGGCTGCAGGAGGTGCACAGTGACCTGCCGCTGCCCGCCTTGTCCACATTGGGTGTCCCCTCCGGGACACCCTGCACAAGAGCAGCCCAGACTTTGGCACAGCTGTTTTGCAGGATAAAGTCCACCCAGGAAAGTGCAAGACCAGCCCTGCAGCAGTCAGCCTGAGGGACAGGGCTGCGAGCCCAGCGGTGCCCTCCCAAAAGCACTGGCCTGGCTGTGCTGTGCCCATGCCATGGGGCTCTTCCAGGGCCCCAGATACTCCCTGAGCCGGGCAGGCCCACACCAAGCAGAGCGCTGGGGCTAGGAGGCATCGCCACTCTTTGCTGGAGAGACCGAGAGCATGGAGGAGTCTGGGGTGCCACAGGATTGCCCACACCCCTCCCCGTGTGGGGGACTGGGTGCTGGTGGGGACGAGTGGTGGGAGCCCAGGGGTCCGGCTCCCAGCTCTGCATGTGAGCCTGGCGCAGAGGGTAGTGATGGGGTGAACCTCCCCAGAGCCATGCCCGGAGCAGGGTGGAAGGCTGACAGGGCTTGCAGGGTCAGACTGCTGACCATACCCCCCCAGCCTGACCAGCTTTTAAAGATCCTCAGGCAAACTCCTCAGCTGCCCACCCCAGGCGTGAGGAGGGGGAGGAGGAGAGGAGGGGAGGGGGCCCAGCAGCTCCAAAATAGCAGCAGCTGGTGTGTGTGTGGGAGGTGCTGAGCACCCAGCCCTGACAGCAGCCCAAAATAACCCAGATCCAGTTACACGTGCTCCTTAGCGACGGTACAGGCATCACCCACCGCAGGGGGGACCAGCCCCAGCGGGAACTCGGCCGCCCTGCGCGGGCACAGGCGGCTGTGCTGGCCTGACCGGGTACCCTGTGTGCCATGCGAGTGCCCCCTCAGTGCCCAGCACGCAGGGCTGTCCGCAGCCGTGGCCGGCCGCAGCACTCGGTGCGGGGGGGTGGCTGTGCAAAAGTACCAGGCAAACCCACTGCTTACCCCTGGGCGGGGACCCCCAGGCCAGGGGCAGGCTCAGCTGGGCAAGGGGTGCCAGCAGCCTGCGGCAGGTCAGTGTCACGCCGCGGCTGGAGGAGCTGGCCTGGCTTTGGTCCCTGAGCAGACGGGGCCGAGCAGGCAGCAGGAAAGGTGGGTCTGTGTCCCAACAGCCTCCATCCCTTGAAGGGACCGACCCCCTGAGGGCCCGCTGCTCATGCACCCACCCCTGTTGCAGGGAAGGTCACGGTGCCAGGAGGGGTAGCAGCAACTCCTGGGAGCTGCCCCAGCGTGCCCCAGCCATGCCCATCAGGACGCTGCTCGTCCAGTTGCCCTGGCTGGGCAGCTCCTGCCGTGTGCCGGGAGGGACCAGAGTGTCCCACCGATGTGGGTGCAAACCTCCCCTCAGGACCTGATACTCGCCCACTGCCTGGCCAGGCCAGGACCTGGGCTGCCCTCCCAGAGGCTGGAGCAACCCCAGGGGAGGGCTGGACTGGGGGGGGCCCACCAGGTGCCCCCATACTGTGGCACAAGCCTGTGTGCACCAAGGTCTTATTCCTCCCCCTAGTTTTCCCTCCCCTGGGTGACTCAACTCCAGCTAATCCCCCTTGCCCGTCCGGGGCTTTATCTAGGACACGGCACTGCTCAGAGGCGGCGAAGGAGAGCTGGCTCACGCGGCGGCGGCTAGGGAGTCCCCGAGGCTGCACTGCAGGAGGGGGACGGGGGACAGGGGAAGGGGACAGGAACAAGATCCCGACTGTCCTGCCCCATCCAGGTCCGCACGCCAAGTGCCTGGCAGCGGGAGAGCGGGAGCAGCCAGACTTACATAAGTGCCCAGACCCTGCCCCCTGCCCCCTGCCTCTGCTGTCTCCGCACGGGGAGACCTGCCCGGCACTGTGGCTCCGAGGACAGCCAAGCTCAGGCCGGTGACACTGTCAAGGGGCTGGTGTGACCAGGAGCCCCTTCTTTGCGGTGGGTAGGCTGGGGCATGGGGACTTGACCAAGGTCACCGCAGGGGCAGGGCTGGGAGAGGGTCCCGGGCACCCTGACACGTGCTTTCGCCTGCTCCCTGCCCCTCCTGCGGGACACCGGGGCACCCCGGCCCCGCGGCCAGCCGGGATGGGCACCCACCCCAGGCACCCCATCCTCCGTCAAGGGGGATGCCAGGGGGTACCCCATGCTCCCCGGCGAGGGCAGGGGCTGCCCCCTCCCTGCACCCCCTTCTCTGTCCCCAAGCCAGAGGGCAGGGGCTGCGGGAGCCACAGGGCTCGTACCTTGGTCTTGTTGAGGACGAGCCCGACGAAGGTGGAGACCAGCAGGGACCCTGGCATGGAGGTGCGGGGACGCAGGTCCTTGTGAAGGTCGGGGAGCGCGGGGGGCTCCTCGGGCAGCGTCACTGTGTAGGAGTCCCTCATGATGGCCCTCGTGGGCACGGCGAGACGCAAGGGCCAGCCGCGGGTAGGGGGATCCCAGGGGCGCCGGGTGGGCACCCCTCGCCTCAGGCCAGCTGAGGCCTGGGGCACGGGGTCAGGCGCCCGGCCTCGCTGGAGCACCAGCACGGTGTGCGGCGCCGGAGCCGGTGCCGGCTCTGAGGCTGACGGCACCTGAGCGGCTCTGACATCAAATGGGTGGAGAGGCGGCAGCCGGGCTCCGTGACGGCCAGCCCCCGCCGCACCGCGTGGTACGGCTGAGCTGCGAGCCAAGGGGGCCCGCGAGGGGCGGCTGTGCCCGTGGGCCACGCTCGCGGCACGCCGAGCCCGTGGTGGCAGCAGGGCCCCGGCACCGCAGGGCCTCCGGGGAGGATGCGGGCAGCGCCCCGGTGCAGCCCTCTACCCCCTCTAGCCCGCCGACACGCCGCAGCCCGGCAGCTCTCGGCAGCGGTGCTCCCCGCGCTCCAGGTGCCCGTCCCCCGTGCCGGCACCACACTGGCATCACGGGGGCAATAGGGCACGTAGTGCCAGGCGGCAGCCGGAGGAGCGCCTGCTCCCCCGGCGCTGCCCCGTGCTCCCGGCTCCGGGGGCCCAGGGCTGATGGCACCAGCTCTGCGGCCCCGGGCGCGCTGGGCTGCCAGCACGGTGCTGGCCTGAGAGCTGGGCAGGCGCTTGGCAGAGACCCCAGCCAGGGGTCAGTCGCCAAAACTGCTCAGTAAAACGGGGACAGTCCCACAGCATGTGGGTGCGTGGGGTGGCTGTACCCAGAGAGGGGCCGAGGGCTGTCTGAGAGGGTTGGTGGGGCTCCTAGGCATGTGCATTCCCTGCAGGGCCAGTGCTGGGCTGCTGCGCAGTGCCGTTTTGGGGGAGCTGAACAACAGCAGACGGCGCATACCCCCCTCTTTGGGGAATTCTTTGGCACTGAGCTCAGAGGGTATTTCAGTGCCTTGCTTCCTTTGCTGGGGAAAAACTCGCCCCAAATCCTGTGTGGAGCAAAGACCCCATCTGGTGTCTTCCCTCTGAGCACTGGGTAAACTGAGGCACGGAGCAGGCAGGGCTCCAGCTCTTCTCCTGCAGCAAGGGCAGACGTGGAGGCTGGCAGGGAGCCTGTCTCCCCTGCATCCCAGTCCTGCATGTCCCTCTGCTCACCCCTCTGACCGCAGCAGGGTGAACGACGGAGGCTTGCGACTGCTGTGCGTGCCCAGGTGTCTTACCCGCTCACGCAGGGAAATTTCCATGGGCGACTGAGGCAGGGAGTGCAGTCAGGCTGCTCCGAGGACAGCCAAAGCCTCCAGCCTCACCAAGGGGGCTGGAGGCACCGAGCAGAGGCTGCTTTCCTCCCATGCCAGCCCCCACCAGCACACCTCCAGCCGGAGCCAGCGGCTGCTGTTTGAATCCTAATTGCTGCAGATGCAGCCTCCGCTGTCCGCGGTGTGAGCTCAGCACAGCCAGTGGAGGGGCTGACTGCGGGGGGAAGGGAGGGAGACTATTTTTGGCACCAGCAAAAATATCTGAGGAGGCATCTTGCAGCGTTATTCATCTGCAGGGCCAGGGCTTTTTGCATCACAACAGGATGCTTGTCGTAATCCCCGCTTGCGTGTGCGCGCATGTGTATATATATACACACCCCACAGTGTGTACACCATACACACGCAGGGATGCAGCGTGCACGCCCCGCTGGCCTTGCGCAGTGTGGGTGCCCTGCAACGCGCTCCCACAGCCCCTGCAGGTCGCATCCCGGGCCCCGGGGCCACGGCACGGCTCCCCAGTGCGCGTACCGCTGTACCAGCGCCGCGCACGCCAGCCAGGGCTCCCGCCACCCTGCCCTGCAGCCCGGTGGGTGGCCCGGGGGCAGATTTGCCCCAGTGCACAGGCTGCCCCAAGCGCTGTGCAGGGTGCCGGTGCAGCGCTCTCCCTGGGGATGTACCGTGCCAGCAGAACCGGTTCCATGGCAAGAGGGGTGACGTTCAGCCACATCCTGCGCCGAACCTCGTGCCCTGGTGACATCGGGCACTTTGGGCCAAGGACCAAATTCCCCTCCAGCCAGCGCGGCACGCAGGCTCTCAGGGCAAGGAGAGAGAAGGGGAGCCCCGGTGGGATGGCATCACTCAGAGCTAGCTCCCTACCCTCAGCTGTCCCCTCTGCAGCGGTGACCTTCTGCCATGGGCAGAGGTTGCCACAGGCCCGGTTGGCACCATGAAGGCAGGCAGGGCCACGACTGGCTGCCGGCCAGAGACGTCAGCTGCTCAGGATGGGGCTGCGGAGAGCTGCTGGCGTTTTTGTGGGTGGCTGTGGCCTTCTGACCCTATGTTCACCCAGGGTGGTTAATGGGGCGGCACAGCTCCGGTCCTGGCCCCCGCCAGCCTGCCCTTCCCGGGAGCCAGCATGGCCCTGCGCAGAGCCGGCGGCTCGGCAGGCATGGCCGCTCACTGCAGCTGCACGTGCCTCCCTTTGCCCTGCGGGATGGTAAACGGAGGTGCAAAGTGACGGTATGGGTAGGAACAAATGTGGGCATCCTCGCCTCCTGGCTGCAAACTCCTCTGGATGGTGGTTCGTGTGGTGTGGAGGCAGGAGGTGGCTGGGGAAGAAGGGATGGGAAGAGGCACTGAGCCAGCCCCGCCATGCCTTGGCTCTGGCTGGAGCGGGTGCTGCTGGCACTGCCCTTGGGGCTGGGTAATGGGGCAGAACCGATGGCAGCGCCAGGGCTGCAACATGTGCTTGTTTCCGGCACCTGGCACGACCGCAAGCACCCAAGTCAGTTTTACGATCGGTACATATGCTTCATGGCTTGGGAAAGGGAGGAAAAAAAGCACAGGAGTGGAAAATAGCAGGTGGGCCCATCAAAGCACCAAGGAAACCTAAGCCAGTGTCATCAGTCCAGCCTCCCTGCCTGCCCCGGCACGGGTGCCTGCCCCAGCACCCTGTGCCAGCTGCCAAGCCCCGCTCATCTTTGCCACCCCTCAGCCCTGGCTGGAAAGCCCCCAGCTGCATTCACATGCAGACCACAAGGCTGCTGTTTGGGAGCAGTGCATTCCCTGATGCCCCATGGCCATCCCATGGCAGCAGGCTGGCACCCACATCGGAGCAGTGTGTGGGCACCTGGGGGTGGGGACCCCTGCCCTGGCAGTGGTGGCAAGGGCTTTAGTGAGTGCCCATGGCTGGCAGCGGCTGCTGGGTCCCCCCTCGGTCCCCCCCATCGGGGCCTGGCGTGGGAGGGGGAGGCAGGAATTCCCTTCCAAAGCACCCCTCCTCCACTCGCCCCGGCCCTCCAACCTGCTCCCCTGCCCCAGAGCTGGGGCCAGGGACCAGGCGGGTTGGGCACAGGGGGTACTGCTGGCGCTGCATGTGGTGCAGCTGGTTCTGGGGCGGAGGGTGCTGGGGAAGGTGCAGGTGAGTTGCTGGCAGTGGGTTGCAATGCTGCACCCCCTCCATTGCCCCTGCTCCCGTGCCTGGGGGCTCAGGTGGGTGTTTAAAACCCAGGTGAGCACCAGGGAGAGGGAAGAGGGGAGCCAGCCCTGCCAGGAGTGGGATGGGAGGCTCCAGAGAGAGAGGGGGGAGACCTTTTCCGCTGAGCCCCAGCTGAGGACATGTGGTGGGCAGGAGTGTCTGCCTGTCCTCCCTACACCATGCCTTCGGCTGTGCCCCCCCAGCCCAAGGGCATGGGCCAGACCTCCAGGCTGCTCCCACAGCCCTTTCCCAGGCCCTTGGGCACAGGGAGGGACATGGGGGTACTGGCTGGGAAGGGAAAGAGCTTTCTCTCCTGCTCGCAGTGAAGCAGAGAAGAATCCCCCAGCCCTTATCCTCCCATTTTGGTGGGAAACAGTGGGACAGAGCTGCAGGGAAGCAAAGGGCAGGTCAGACCCTGCACAGGGCCAGACTGGCCTCCACCATGGGTGAGTGAAGGCTGACTGGAAAGAGTGGAAGACAATGCGGGCAGAGCCTGACCAGATCTTGGAAGGAAACCTGAGTGGAAAATTACCAGGCTGCTCCCCTGCGCGCCTGAGCCGGGCTGCGCGTGTGATGCCTGCTCCCGGCCTGGGCTGAGGCTCTGGGGATGGTGCAGCACCGATTGATACCTGGGGCACCGAGTGCCTGCCACCTCGTGTGACGCTGTACAGAGCAGCCACTGCCATGGAGAAACTGCTGCTTCCCTGGCTGCCGCGGCCCATGCTGGGGGCTGGGGCAGAGGGCCCCAGGATGGCAGCAACAGACCATGCCAGGGATCAGGCATCACAGGGCACGAGTGAAAAACCTGACTGGCAGCTGGGCACCAAGTCACTGTGCCAGAGCCAGCAGCAGTCAAACCAGCCTTCCCAGCTGGGTGTCTCCAGCAGGGCGAGTGCCCAGCCCTGTCATGTCACCTTCTCTAGCTGGGATGAGGCAGCAGGAAGCCCTCTTTGGGAGGGAGCGGAGGGCGGGGGGTGTAGGCACAGTCAGCGGTGTGGGGACATGGTGCACAGTGTGCACCCATGCAGGTTTGCATGCACCGGGGTGTAAGTACGCCTGCGTGTGCCATCACCCGCTGTCATGCACACATGCAGAAAGGTGCAGCGCACACACTCCTGTCAGCACGTGGACACCCTGAGCCGCAAGGCACCTGTGGGGAGCCCCATGAGCTGTGCTCCCAGCAGTGCAGGCAGCGAGGAGCACAGCCCCTCAGAGGACACCTGCCTGCCTGCACACGGCTGTCTCAGCAGCTCTGGCCCAGGACTGCTGTGCCAGCAAGGGCGGCTCGAAGGGTCAGCAGCAGCCCTGCGTGGTACAGATGCAGATGCAGAAACCGAGGCACGGAGCAATGCACTGAGATTCCCAGGGAGAGTGTGCAAGGCACGGCCCACATACCCCACCGCAGCCCAGCTTTGTCCCCTGTCCCCCAGCAAGCGCCACGTACCGTGGGGTCCCGGGCGGGCACGTCACAGTAGCCATCGTTCCTCTCGCAGGGCTGGCTGGTGCAGCGGGTGCTGGAGGCCGGCAGGGCAGAGCCGAGGGTGACCTGTGAGGGGCTGAGGGGGCTGGTGGGGAGGCTGCCATGGCTGCTTTTCCTCCCATAGCTCTCCAGGTAGCTGCGGACGTAGTCAGAATGCGTGGCAGCCTGGTAGAGACCCTGCAGGGCGCTGAGCTCCTGGCGGCCCCGGGTGCCGAGGGGGGCGGGGGTGGGCACATAGGTGCTGTCTGAGGTGTGTAGCCCTGAAAACTCCTGTGCCAGATCCGAGTGGCTGATGGATTTGCGACGGCTGAGAGGCGCTGTGGTGGGCAGGTAGCCCGGGGGGCTGCTGGGGGCCCCCGTGAAGGTGTAGCACGCACCCCCACTCAGCCCGCTGCTGGGCAGCCGGCTCTGGGTGCGGATGTACATGGGGCTCAGGTGGATGCTGGAGTCGGGGTACAGGGGCAGCCGGCTGCTGTCGTATCCACTGGTTGGGGACAGCCCCGTGTGGTGGTACCGGGGGGAGGCCAGGTAGCTGGTTTTGAAGCCGATTTTGTTGCTGTCTGCATAGGATGTGGCCAAAGTGGATCCATAGGAGGTGTAGGAACTGTAGCTGCTGGGCACCTTGCTGTAGGTGGTCTCGGCATAGCGGGACGAGTCAACATACCGCTTCAGGGTAGAGGAGAGCTGGGACATGCTGGAGGCTGGGGCTCAGCAGGCACTCCTGGAGGCATCGACTGCAAGAGAAGAGCCCGCGGTCAGCACAACGGGGCACCCACCACCAGCACCCACCCAGTAGCTCACTGGCTCCTGCCTCACCTGGAGACCCTGGGAGAGGGGCGGGCAGGCAACAGCAGGAACCCTGGGTATGAAGGGTGCAGGGGGGGCTGTGGGGTGCAGGGTGGCCATGGCTCCTGCCACCTGCCAGCCCTCCTGGAGAGCCTGGGACAGCAGGGCCCAGCTGGCACTGCCACCCATGTACCTTCAGGCACCTCATACCACAGAAGGGAGCCCCAGGGCACAGCCAGAGGCACCCATCATCCCGGCGCCCACAGTCACCAAAGGCAAGGGACTGCAGCCGTCACCTCTGCCCCAGCCCTGGCATCCCTGCCACACCATCCCTTGGCTGTCCCACTCTTGGGGCTGGAGAGGTGTCCCCAGTGCCTCCTCCAGATGGGAGGCAGTTGCCTGGTCACAGTCACGATGCTTAGGCCCAGCTCTGGCTGAGATAGGCAGGTAGGATGGACTACATACAGCATGTTCCCCTGGTTATTCCGAGTGAGCACTGGGGCTTGGCAGGGGGCTGGCATTTCCAGCTTGCTGCTAGCACACAGCCGGTTTGGCTGAGAGGGAAACTGAGGCAAGGTCAGGAAGTCAGCACAAGAGTCCTTGCCGCCCATCCCTGCTTCCTACCTGGTGCTCAGCACCAGGCAGTGGGTGAAGACCTTGGTGCAGCCGCAATCACCCAAGGGCCTTAGGGGACTGTGGGGACAGCCAGGGATCCCCTCATTGCAGGGGCCTGGCCACCCAAGCAGCCTGCCGTGGCTGCACCGTTAGCCTCCCATCAATAATTCAAGCTGCTGCGAGTCCTCCCGGTGCGGTGGCTGCTGTGCCCTGGCCAGCCGGGCAGAGCCAGCCTGTAGGAGTGGGCGACAGCCCAGCACTCGGTCCCCACAGGGAGCTGGTGGCTTCTGCCCCATGGCACTGCATGGGGCAGGAGAGGAGCGTACGGGGGACAGGGACAGAGGCACCCAGCGCACACACGGAGCCAGCCTGGAGCCAGGACAGGGCAGTGTGGCAGCCAGCAGCCTCCAACGCCTGCAAACGCAGTGTCCAGAGCCGGAGGGAAGTTTGCTCTCGGCACCCTCACTGGCAGGCTGATGGCTGGTCCCCTACCTGTCCTGGGGCTGTGGCTGGCACCGGGGCGGGCAGGATCCCAGCTGAACTCCTCTGTCCTGGCGTTGCTGGCTCTCAGCTCCCTGGGTGCCTGGCGTCCCTTCCCTGGCAGGACAGTGGCTCATGTGGCTCCGAGAGTCTCCAGTCACCCGGGAGATGACCCTGATTCAAAGGCTTTTCCCAGCCCAGCTGGGGCGGGCTCTGGCCCAGCTCCAAGCCAGGAGGTGACCGAGACGCTGCCTGGCCCGGCCCTTGCGCAGCCCTGGCAGCAGGCAGGGCGCATCCAGGCTTGGGGATGGGCACTGGATCCCAGCAAGAGAAGTCACTGCAGCATCCCTCCCTGCCTGACCCCGGGGAGGGGGGGGGGACCCAGGCTCCTGCTCAGAGCCCAGGAGTCCCCAGGCACGCCTGCCCCCAGTGGGAGCTGCTGGCAGCACCCCTCTGCAAGTGTCACCCCCAGAATGGGAGCCACCCTGAGCCTCCCTGCTGCGGCCACAGCGCGTGTGCCCTGCATTTTCCACGGCAGGCAGCTGAAAGCGATCCCCATGAAACCGGAGTGGTGGAAGGGAGCCGTGCGTTGCAGGGACGAGCCCCCTTGGCTCCACCGACCCTTGGTCAGGGGGTGAGGTGGCTGCGGTGTCAGGTCCGCCAGCCGCCCCTGCCCATCTAACCCCGGCATGTAAATGCCCTGGGACTGCTTTTCGGAGACGGTGGTGAGAAGCATCATCCAGCCACCACGGCCTCCTGGCCGGCAGCCCTGCTTTCCGGCCAGCTGGCTGCATCCCACTTGTTGTTGTTATTGCCCAGGGAACAATCAGCCCACAGTGGAGAGGAAACTATTTACAAGCAAGAAGGTGGAGCGCACAGACCTGTTTGGGAATGGAGGCTGAGGGGTGAATAATCTGCTCCCAGGCAGAAACTCCACAAAACACCCGGCTCTTCCCGGCCAGGCTGTGGCTGCCCTCTCCGGCACTGGGAGGGCCCAGGAGCGGTTCTGCCAGCCGGGATTTGACATGCACAGTGGGGAATTTTGCTCAGAGGAACATGGGACCCCGGCCAAGGGACTGGCACCCTCTATGGGTGCCGGAGTGGGAGCGCCGGAGCCCCTCGGCTCCCCGGGAGCACACGCCTGGCTGCCTGCCTTGCTGGGACACGGAGCAGCCTGGCACAGGGCCCCTCTCTGGGCTGCCCCTGCTCCCTGTCCCCCGAGACAGCAGGGATGATCTGGGCTTGGGACAGGCGCCCCCATGCCAGGACAGCCCCATGCCGTCACCCACTGCCAGCGGTGCCTGTGCTCTCCGACAGCACCGTGTGCCATCGCCCACTGCCAGCGGTGCCCGTGCCCTCCCGCTGTGCTGTGCCACCGCTGGCACCAGCAGCGGCTTCCCGTGCGTGCGTGCAGGGTGCCTCTGCCCCCGGGAGAGCCGCCGGCTTGGGAGCGGGAGGACAGCAGGTGCTTTCTGGCAGCAGGACAGGTCTCCACAGGGCAGCACGTGCCCCGGGGATGTGGGGGAGCCGATGGAGGGATGTGGGGCCCGGGAGGGGGAACACAGCAGCTAACCCATTGGCGTTGCAGGAAGAGAGGTCTTACCACGGATGACTGCCACATCTGCTAGGACTGCCTGTGCTGCGGAGTCCCCATGTCACATCAGAGTGGACCCCAGGGCTGTGGGAGAACAGTGTGCCAGGAGCCAGAGATGCTGAGGGGGTGTGAGAAAACCCCGGTTCCTCCCATCGCTTCCTGGCTTGCCTGGCCCCTCCCTGCCCATAATAGCACTGAGCTTTCCTGCTGCCTGGCAAAGCCCTGGGGCTGGCATGGCTGAGTCAGGCCTCCTGCACCCCCATCATCCTCCCAGGGTGTCAGGGGAAGCTGAGGCACAGGAATGTCCGGTCTGCCATCACGTGGCCGGGCAGCAGCCAGTGCCAGGGACCCGGGAGCTGGGCACCGCACGGTGGCTTGGGCTGCTGGGGAGTCCTGCCCTGGCCTCCAGCTCCAGCAGCCTTCCGGATGGGAAGCTCAGCCCAAAGGTGGGAGGCAAACCCTTCAGCCTGGAGGCAGAGGAGCAGACCCTGCTCCTTCTCCAGCCGCTGCCGGAGCCCTCCTGCCTGTGGCCCGGTGGCAGCTGTCCCCCTTGGCGGCTGTGGAGCCCCAGAGCAGGCTCAGCTTACACAGCATTGGCTCCATCCAAGGTGTTTCGGCACAGCTGCTCCTCGCTTACGCAGGCTTGGAGCTGTGTCCCCTGTCCCCCAAGACACAATGTCCCAGCCTGGAGGTTACGTGGGAGCTCCCAGCCCTCCACAGGCAGAGGACTGAAGCACCTTGCCTGCTCCAGCCCACAAGTGGTTTGGGGCGGAGGGGCTCCCTGTCCACCTGACAGTGCCAGAGGGGTGAGATGGCCTCCTGCCTATTCCCCGAGGGGGACAAGGCAAGGGATCCCTCTGGGTATCTGCATTTCCCTCTAGGAAGGGTGGCCCCGAGCAGCCCTGGAGGGAATGTGCTGCCAAGTGTTTGCTCCCCGCAAGGGGGGCAGTCACCAAGGGGTGTCCTCGGTCAGCAGATAGAGACCCCCGCGCCCCGGGGCGCTGCCCGCAGCCCTTCTAGCAGCCCTGCTCCGGCACTTGGTGAGAAGCCAGCCTGGCTCCAGCGCTGCCCCCTCACCACTAGTGCACCCCAGAGCGATGAGACCTGCCCTTCCCCTACCAGTCACTGGGCCTGAGAACCCTCCAAACCCATGCCACATGTGCTGGCTGGGAGTCATCGCCCTGGACTCACTCTGCGCTGCTGACACATACCCAGCCGGCTGCAGAACCTGCTACTCACCGCTCCCAGGCCACCCCCCAGGCAGTAAAACCCCAAACCCACAGGGAACCTTGGCATAAGACCCAGGGCATGTTATTGCTTTGACGCCTGCGAGTGGAAAAAAAGAAGGGACCCCGGGGAATTGCCCGGGCACACGGCTCTGCCCACACGGGGGGACGAGGCGGGTGCCAGGGAGTGCAGCTTGCTGGCAGAGAGCTGCCAAGGTTTTGTGCATGAACTCCGAATCTGCTCTCTGGAGATGTAGAGACTGCAAACCTCTTCCCCGTAGTTTTACCCAGCCGAGGGGGGCAGTTTTGGCAGTGCCTCCGAATTTCTGACACCGCAGCCCCCCTCCCTGGGGCCGGCGTCCCCGCGGCACCCCCTCCACTCACCTGCATGTGGGTCGGCAGGGCTGGCGCTGGCGGCTGGTCAGGGGCGCGAGGCCGGCATGGCGGGGGGTGGGCGGGCCGGTCATGAGGTGGTGCCTGCGGGACTGAGCACGGGGAGCCGATCCTGCCTGCTCGGGGTGCTTCCCCTGGGGCTGGAGGAGAGTGAGCGATGCGGAGGGGCTGGCAGCACCTTTGCAGGGGACAGGCCCACCCCCACCGTCAGCTCCTCCACCCGGCAGGAGCAGACGCAATGGCTGGAGGGGGCCGAGCCGGAGGGCTGTGGGGCTGCGTAAAAATGCCACCGAAGAAATTCATGGCTCAGGTTACCCGGCTAGATAAATATAGCGTCTTTATCTGACCTCACAGGGCGCTGAAATGCTCCTCTCGCATTCCAGCTTCAGGGAGGCTTAAAAGGGGACGTGAAGCTGAGGGGGCTGGTGGCCCACGGCAATGGGGTGCTGGGAGGGGAGGCTGTGGAGGCGAGGGGGGGGCTGTGGGAACAAAGAAAGATGGCTGAGGGTAAGTGCAGGGAGGGGAGAGATTTGGGGAGGGAGATGGAGGTCCAGGAGGGAAAGGATGGACAGAGGGTTAAGAGGAGGGAGTAGGGTGGGACACAACTTGGTGTCGGGGCCAGGGAGGCAGAAAGAGGGGGTGCTCATGGCTGCCAGTAAGGCCTGGAGCAGAGCATCAAGGTGAGGGGAGGAGGTGGTCTGGGTCTTGTGCCCCTTGGGGCAAGCCGTAGGGAGAAGAGCCCCCTAAGCCTGCAGCAAGGGTGGGGCCACAGGGCAGCCGGTTGTGGCGGTGCAGGCACAGGAGCACCCACCCCTCATGGCTCCACGGGTGCTGGGGCACCCACCCCAGCACCACTCCCCCAACGCCTGACCCACCCAGGGCGGCACGGCCTCGCGGTACACCGGCACCTGAGCGGCCGTGACTCAGTGAGCACCTGCGGAGGATAATTAGGAGGGATGCAATTATAGTGGCATTTTCCTCCCTCCTGCCTGGCTCCAGCCCTTAATCAGGGAGGGATGCGTCTGGGTGTCACTCTGGGAGGCTGCTACGGGGGCCACCAGCGGTGTTAGGGGGCTGGTGCCAGGGCCCTGCTCCCAAACCTGAGGGTGAGCATGCCCCACAGTTCCTGGCTCCCAGGGCGGCATCTTGACCCGGGGCAGGGAGCAGTGCATGGCTGGTCCGGCTGCTCTAGAGGATGCAGGGGCCCTTGGCAGCCCCACGGGCAGCGTGCAGGCACAGGTGTGCAGGAAGGACCCTGGCACGACAGACACACCACCCCAGGGCCAGGAGCTTTGGGACACGCGTGCACACCCAGCCCTGCTCCCGCACAAGCTCCCAGCCCCGGCAATTTCCCTCCCCAGAGGATGGCTGGGCCAGGACCGGCCCCGGGGTGCCCGCTCGTACCTACCCCGCTTCGCCTCCCTGCCGGCGCGGTGGGCAGCCCTGGCCCTGAGCTCACAATGGGGCGAGGGGGGGCCTCTGGGATGGAGCGGGGGGATAGGGACAGGGACGATGGGGATGGGGGCAAAGGGCGTGGGCGCAGGGGTCTGTGCTCCAGGTGGGCAGGACGGGGTCTCCCTCCCCGGGGAAGGCAAGTCTTGCCCCTGCCCGCTTCTCTCCGCAGGGCTTGGGCTGCTGGAGGCCCGGGGGCAGGCCCGGTGGGGGCTGCCCAGGCAGGGTGTCCCCCCACCCGGGAGGCTGAGGGCATGGGCCCCGCCACGGCCCCTCGCCCCGCCGCCGCACACACGGGTGGCCATGGCTCCAACACACAACCTAGAGTTTTATTGTGCAGACAGAGGAACACTCCCGGAGGATAGTTTGTTGTTGTTGTCGCTTTTCATAGGGTTCTTTTTTTTTTTTTCCCCCTTAACAGAATTTCTTTTACGACAAGCTGTGGAAACAACTACAAATGCTCACAAAAAATATGAGACTCGAGACGCATCTGCGCTCTGCAGGCTGGGCTCTGCGCCTGCCCCGGCACTCACCAGCAAGCCCAGGGAGCTGGGCGCAGCCAGACCTCAGCTCTACACGGCCTCAGCAGCACTAGACAGCAAGCAAGCAGGCAGGGATGGGCAGGGGGTAGGAGGCGGCTCGCGGTGTCCAGAGAAGAGCAAGGAACGGGGGGAGCAGCTGCTGTGAATGGCTCTCAGCTGTGGTGGCACAGCCCAGGCTGCACGGGTAGCAGTGGGGCTGGGGTTCACCCCATGGACCCCGATGCTCTGCCTGCATCTTCCCCTGCCCCCGTGCCCTTCCCTGGGTGAGGGTGCAGCAGGGCCAGCCCTCTGGTCTCTCTCCCCGTGGCCGGCTGGGCTGCTCCTCACCCAGGAGCCACCAGGTTTCGGGGAGGCTGGGGCAGCAGCCCACTGGCTCCTCGGGGTCCTGTGGGGCATCGGGGCAGGCCTGGGCTGGCGGATGCGGGCTGTGCTCGGCGTCCCTCTCCCCGCTCTCGCCGACCCCTGCGAACGTCCCGGGTGGCCAAGAGCTGGGCTGCCCTTAGGCCCTCTTCTGCTCTTAAATGGAGACAGGAAGGAAGGAGGGAGAAGGGAGGGGACACATGGGTTCCTCCCAGTGGCATGGTGGGACCGGAGGAAGACTGTGCTGGAGGAAGGCTGCTGAGCCTGCCCAGGGCCAGGCACTGGGATGTGCGCCATGAGGAAGGATCGGGGCCCCCAGATGTTCCCTTGGGGAAGACAGGGTGATGGTGCAGAGGAGTCCCTGCGGAGACCCTGGGGTCACGCTCCCGTAGGGGAGCCCCCTCCCCACCAGCCTGCGGGGATCCAGCTCCGGGGGCCTCGGGGAGGGGAGCAGGGGTGAAGGCAGGGCTGTGGCTAGCTCAGAGAGGCTCTGCTTGCCTCCACTGTGAGCAGGTGCTAGCAGCAATTCTCTCGTCACAGCTAAGGGCTGGTCCCTGGGGAGAGAAGCGGTGCCTCGGGCTCTGGCAGCCCAAAGGTACCAGACGATGTCTGGAGGAGGCCTCACTTCGAGCTCAGCTGTAAAAAACGGATTAGGAAAAACTTGTTGCCAAAGCACGTTTGCAGTGAGCCCCCACCCAGGGCCCCGGAAGAGCCCTAAGGAGGCAGGGGCATTCGATGGGTGTCTCCCAGACCTGCTCCCCTCTCTCCTCCCAGCCTGGCCAGGCCCAGCATCATCCCGTGCCTCCCCTGCTCCCTCTGTCTCTTCCTTGCTTGCTCTGAGACAGGACTCACCTCGTGCCCCCTCCCAGTCACGGCAGCTTGGGGTGACTCAGGGTGAGAGGAGCAGGCTGAGAAATCAGTAAGTCACCTGGCTAGCGGGCAGGGCGGGTCAGGGACGCTGGCAGCCCCGTCTCCTCCGGGACCTGTGGGCACAGCACCCAGCACAGGGACCCCTCCGCATGCTCTCGCATCGTCTCTCTCTCTTACCTGCCAGTCCAGCTGTCTTTCCCCAGTTGAGAACAGGCAAACCCCAAAAGTTAAAGGGACGGGAGAAGCAGGCTGTGTGGGGCTGAGGCTCCAGTGATCCCAGCACAAGCAAACCAGCCAGCCCACCCAGCGGGGAGGTGCGATGGGAGAAGCAACGCTGCCTAGCAGAGCCACCATGCTTCGGAGCAGGGCATGTGTGCGTGTGATGGCGGGTCTTGGCACAGGATGGTGGTTAGCGTTAGATATACGGCTATATAGAGATAACACAGAGAGAAGTTTCACTTGTTCCAAATGGTTCAGCTTCTCTTTCCAAGGGCTGTGTTCTGGCGGGGAGGTGGGTTTGCTGGGGTACTCGGTGTGTGCGTGCGTGCGTGCGTGTGTGCGCTTTTCCTTTCACAGGGACACGAAGTCCACGGCTTGCAGGAGAGGCAGGGAAAGGAGAAGCAGCAGGAGCCACGAAGTGTTCTGGATCAAGAGGCTGAAGCCGGCGCATTTCTCCAGTTTGTCTGTGAGGACAGGGAATGGGGAGGGAGAGAGAAGCCGCAATGAAATCCCCCAGGAACAGGAATCAGGCTGGGTGTTACAAGGGGTACTGGGACTCAGCTTCTTGCCTTTTCTCTGTCACAGAAATGCAGCAAGTGCCATCCTGGCCCCTTTCCTGTTTCCCCTCCCACCTTGTAGCCATGTAGTGGCAAAGCTTTTTGGGGCACAGAGTCCCTGGGAAGCATAACCCTGCCTGTGCTTGACTGATGTGACAAGGGGATGGGCACCCGGTAAGACAAAGGGCTCTGCAACTGGAGGACTGCTCCTGCAGGATGTAAGTGTGGAAAATCCCTACTGCGCTCCTGCTCCGGACCGCGTACCTCTTCAGTCCTTCACCAGCAGACTTACCCCCTCTGCTGGGACTGACTAAGAAGCATCACCACCCCATAGGACACCTGGGCAATGCACCCGAGGCAGGGCCCAAGCGAGGCAGGGGTAAGCAGTCTGAGATGGGGCACAGTGAAGCCATCTGTGGGGCTGACTGCTCTGCTTGCAGTAGGAAGGGCATGTAAGGGTTGGGAAACATTTATGGGGCTCAGGGAGGGTTTGGGGACGCCATAGGGGGTTGTGGTTGTCTCTGCTGGCCCTGCCAAGCCAAGGAGCAGGTGGGAAGGAGGGGCTGAGGCCAGGCACAGCTGCCCGTCTCACCTTTGATGACAGTGATGTTCTTTATCTGGTTGCCAGTGTAGTCATTGGTGGCCTTCAGCTCGCACATGTAGACACCCTCATCGCTGGTGGTGAAGCTCTGCAGGTAGAGGCACACCAGGTTCTTCTGCATGGTGACGTTGGCTCGGTTCCGGTAGATGTTCTCGGAGACGCTGATGGTGCTGTGGATGACATGCTTCCTGTTGTCCTTGGTGATGCTGAACTCATAGGTCAGGGGGTTGCTGGTTTTATTCTCGTAACGGCAGTCCACCCGGAGGCTCTGGCCCAGCAGGCAGGCACTCAGGTCCTTGATCATCTGGCAGTGGGCAGCCTGGAGGACTGGGAGAGGCAAGCAGGGGTTGGGCAGGGAACGGCGGGCACTGGGGGTGCCCATGCAGCCTCCTGGCCCTTGCTCAGCTGCTCTGGGCTGGGCTCGCTGGAGAGCAGGGAGGGGATGCACGCCTGCCGGCTGTACCTGTCAGGATGACGGCAATGCCGACGGTGGGGTTCATCTTTCCGCTGAGGTGCGCGTGGCTGTCACTGAGAGGGGAGCCTGGGCAGGGAGAGAGAGAGGCGGTTCGTCAGGCCATTGCCCTGGCACACAGACGCGGGCTCCTGGTGGTGCAGACACGGGCACACATGGCACAGGTGGGCAGGCTGCCTCTTCTCGCACAAATGATGCTCTATAGCCTGCTCCTCATCATGGTGTCTGAGCCACCGCACAGGGACTGGCTGGCCCTGCAATGAGCTAGGGAATCGGGCACCGTGTGTCCGGCCAGCATCACCTTTCCATATCCCCAGGCAATGCCAGCCATGCTCTCTTTTCCTTGTCCGGATCCCCCACGCCAGACATTCAGTGAGCGTGGCACAGACCTGCAGCTGCCTGCAGCGAGGGCTGCGTGCGCTGTCCTCCCCTCCTTCTGCCCCGTGCCCAGGCTGGGTGCCCGGTCGAGGGACGGGCAGGTGATATCAGGATGCGCCCTGGTGCCTGCACATCATGGCCAGAGGGCTGCGGCTCGCTGGGACCCTCCCTCGGCGCCGGCGGGCGCCAGGCCTGCCAGCCCCCCTGCAGCTCCGGCGGGTGAGCTCAGCAAAGATGACTCATTGTGATGCAGTGAGGGAAGGGGGCCAAGAGCAGCGAGAAGGAGGGACACGGCAGCTGGACGGGGAGCCAAGACTGCCGAAGGACAGCACCAAGTCCCCAGGGGCTGAGCCAAGCCTGCCCGGCCACAGGGTGGGAGGGTTTTGGGGTGGCAGAGTCCACCCTGTGGGCCCCTGGCCCGCTGCCCGTCTCTTCAGGCTGCCTCCTGTCTGCGTGGGTAAGGGGCCCGTGGATGTGCCATCAAAACCCCAGGGCTGCTGACGGTCCAATCCAGCTGAGAGGAATCAATTAAAGGTTTGCAGCCCAGCCAAGCAGCCACATGGGGAATCTAGCCGCAGACATGCGGAATGGAGGGAGAGGGTGGGGGAGCAGCAAAGCAGACGCTGAAGGACACACCAAGCGCCCTGCAGCCAGTCCTCCAGGCTGGGGATGTGGGGCCAGGTCCAAGAAGGGGAGGTGAATTACCACCCCTTCGGGACTCCAGGCTGGCAGAGGGGACAGCAGACCCCTGGTTTGCTCCCTCTGAGCCTGGCTAAAGCATCCAGGGACGAGCTAGGAACTGCCTGCACCGCAGCCAGCTGGATTTTTCTTGTTAGCATTTTTTGGGCCTTTCATATAACATTCTAGGAGGAAATACCAAAACCATTTGCTCACTCTGGAGCTGTGAAAGATCTCTGTATCTGCAACCCTGAACCCCGGCCAGGAGGAAAAATTCCCTTCTGTTTGGTCTTGACAACCAAGAGGTTGCAAATGGGGGCAAACGCATGATGGAGGAGACTACCCGAGTCTCCTCTGGGTTCCTAGAAACTGGCCCCTGTCCCTTGCTTTGTCATTTCCCAGCTCCAACCCGCTCCTCTTTGAACGTTCTGGGACACTATCTAGGTCACAGCCAGGCTTTCCTCCAGAAAATCAGTGCAAATAAGCTCCCAGAGAGGGGGGCTTCCTCCCATCTACGTGCAAAAGCACTCCCATCTCCCAGGCGCTGGGTTCATGAGCCCTTGGATCCCTTGCACCCCTCCCCTCCTCCCGGCAGCGGTGCCGGGAGCGGAGCGAGCCGGGTACCAGCTCTCGCTCCCGCATGCTCCGGGGGCTTCGCGTCGGGACAGGACCCACCAGGACTCCGGGGGCTTCACGTCGGGACAGGACCCACCAGGACGGCAGCGTTAGGGTGGCTCCAGCCCCTGCCCAGCAAAGCTTCCCAGCGCGGTCCCTGCCACCCGCTCGGGCCCAGGCCACGGCGGCGCCTCCGTGCCCAGCACCGCGACCACCTGAGCGTGACGGGGGGGCTGCGGGCGCGGGGCGTCGGGACCGAGGGGCCGGGGGGAGCCAAGGGCCCCCGGAGCCCGGCTGAGCGCGGGGGGGGCCGCCCGCGAAAGGGGGCCCTGCGAGGCGGGGACGCCCCTGCCCGGGCCCCGCGGGGGGGGTCGGGGGGCTGGGGGGGGTCGGGGCGCGAGCTGCCCGCCTGGCAGGGCGCGGGCACGCGTGCGGCAGGGCGCGGCGGGTGGGCGCGGGGGCGCGCAGAGGCGTGCCCGCGGGAGAGCGGGGTGCCGCAGCCCCGATCCCCGCCGCGGCGCGGGGGGGGGGCACCGCCACCCACGCGAGAAGATGGAGAGCGTCTCCCCCGGCCGCCGCCCCCCCAGGAGCGGGCTGGCCCCGCGGGCCCGGGGCGGGCAGCGCAGCCCCGCCGCCTCCCGGGCAGGGGCACGGGGGCTCCCCCGCCGCCGCCGGCCGCGCTGCCCCGCCGGCGGGGCCCTTCCCGCGGCCGCCCGGGGCGCGGAGCGGGGCTGCCCGGGGCGGGCGGGCCGTGCCTACCTGCCCGGCGCTGTCCGGTGCTGGCGGCGCTGCCGCCCGCTGCTGCCCGGCGCTGTCCGGTGCTGGCCGCGCTGCCGCCCGCTGCTGCCCGGCGCTGCTGCCCGGCGGGGCTGTGGGCGGCGCGGCGCTCCCGCAGTTTGGGAAGGGCCGGCCCGGCGGCCCCAGCAAATCAGTGCCGGGCGGCGTCACGCAGGCTCGGCCCCCGGCCCTGCGGCGGGGGGGGGGGGGGGGGCGTGGGCCGCCTCTGCAGGCCTGCCCCCGCCCCGGGCTGCGGCCGCCCCGGCCCCGGGGGGGGCTCGGCCCAGGCCCCGGGGGGCCGGCAGGAAGGAAGCCCCTTGGGCGGGGGGCAAGGGGGCACCGCCGGGGCGGCCCCTGAGCCTGGCCCGGCCGCAGCACGCAGCGGTGCGGGGGGTCCCGTTCACCCCCCCCCCCGTTCCCTCTTTCTGCAGACTGGAAAGGGCGACAGATCCCCATTGTCATGGGAACATCGCATTTTGCAGAAGAGCTGCCAACCCTCATCCTCCCCGGCAACGTGGGGCTTGTTTTGCTGAGAAAGGAGGGTGCTTCGGCAGTGGAAAGGAGAGCTTGGCTTGGGCTTTGCTGAGCAGGGGGGAGGTATTCCCCCTCCCCAAATGACTAGAGCTCAGGTGCCCGACGAGGCCAGCCTGCACCAAGTCACCAAAGACCCATGCAAGCCAGGTCTCCTCCAAGCGGGAAATGGTGCTGGGAACAGCGGGGGACGCAGCTGACGCTCTGTCTGTGATGCCACTGGCCACAAACCTTAAGTTTTAGGCCCAGGGCTGGTGGCACTGAGGGCACAAACAAGGGCGTGCACCCCACAGGCTCCTGTCACCCCACAGTTGGGAAGGGGCTAAGCAGAGCTGCTTCTGCACAGGCAAAATGTTTTTGGACCCAGAAAGCAGTCTGGCAAAAGACCTCTCCCCTGCTCTTGGGCAAGGTGGAGATGACAGGAGAGGAGGGCAGCATGAGGGAGCTGCTCTCCCTGGGGGTTTGTGTCCTGAGGCACCCCAGGAAGGAGCAGAGTCATGCAGGATGGCCTGCCCTGTCCTCACCTCCTCCCACACCCCCTGGCTGGGCTCTGCAAAAAGGGCTGGCACCGTGAAAGTTGATATGAAAAGTCATATTCTGCTCCAGCAGAACCTGATCCCAGGTGACATTCGAGTGCTGAGGTTTTGCAAGCTGGCTGTGCAGTGGGGTTTTGCTAATTCTACAAAATCTTGGCTCTGGCTGCTCGCTCACTGTGTGGGCTGCGGGTGTGCTGCCCCAAACAGGGCCGGACACCCAGGCTGGCCCGGGGGGCCGGTGATGCCCAGGGAGCGTGCAGCAGGGTTCCTAGTGTGCCGCCATGAGGAGGGCAAAGGCCTGACCCTATCTGCTGTGGCAGCCGGGGTATCGAACGGACCCAGGCTGTGGGGTCTTACACAGCTGCATATGCACAGCAACACAACTATACTGGCGACCCAGGATGGTACAGACTGACAGTGCTGGCTAAGGATGGGACTAAAGGCATGGCAAACTGACACAGAAAGCCGCCACTAACACGACCGGAGGCAGATCGATGCAATGCAAACAGACAAACACGAGAGGTGCGTTGCCATGTTGTCAGGGTGCAAAAAATGCAAGCACGAGGCCTGCATCCAAACACAGCTGTGATGTGGGGCAGCACACGTAATCATGCACACACACATGGGTCCCTTTTACATCTAGCTCCACATCTCCACAAGCTGTGTCTCCTCCACATCCCCACCCTCACCCCCAGCTACGCGAGCATAGGCAACCAGGGAATTCAAGCTCGAAGGATTGGCTTTTGGAGGCATGCAGTTGCCCAAGTCCCATTGCAAGAGATTTCATCTCCCTTTAAATCACTGGCTGGTGGTGCTGTGGAGGCAGGCGTGATTGTGCAGTTTCTGGGCAGTGCTGGCAGCGAGCGTCCTGCCTAGGTATTTGTAGGAGGCTCCTTGCAGAGGAGCTGGATAGTCCCTTCACTGCAGATTGCAGTCTGGCTGCCATCCATAAACCCGAGAAAATCAGTCTCCAAGTCACACCTAATGCAGAGGCCTCCAGATAATGGCCAAAGGAAAAGAAAAGGGTGGGGAGGAGAAAATCTAATAATGGCAGACAGACAAATGGAGAGGGGGACAGGCAGCGTTTGCAGTGGCAGGTGTCAGACAGAGAGACAGACAGCCAAGCATAAGCAGGAGACAAGGAGGTAGCCAAGCAGACACAGTGCAGCACGGCAGTGCAGGTACCAGCAGGCATGGGTCGATGTGGCAGGACAGATGGACAAACAGGCAGAGGCAGGGCACAGACAGCCCTCCTAGGAGCTCAGATCAGCTGAACTGCCCCAAGCTCCTGTCTGGAGAGAAAGCCAGGGCATGTGGGGTGTCCTTCTGCTCTGCTGGAGTGTGTTGGGGGCATCACTGCTCCCGGTAGCTCAAGGACCGTTCCCAGTAGCTGCAGGAGGCAGGCTGGGAGCAGAGGCACTGAGGGGGACCATGACTCGGGTATCTGGTGCTGCTGCAGCAATTAAAGCCTGGCCTTGCCCCAAGGACATCCTGCTGCAGGGGACACCCTTCTAAAAGAAAGGTGGGTGCACATCCTTCCCAAGAGGAACATCCCTCCCCTGCCCTCAGCCTACCCTCGAACATGGGAATAAGAGAGTGTCTCTCCCTCTCCTTCCTGCTCATGAGTCACTGCACAGCAGGACACTCTGGGTCCTGCTCAAAACGTGACAGCAGGATGCCCATGCAGCAGCTGGTCCCAACCAGCAACCATTTTCTCCCCCATTGCTAACTGCTGGGGAGACATGAGGTCCCACCCACCAGGACCTGAGAGCAGCACTCCTGGGGAGAGACCCCTGGCACCCTCTCCAAGGCCATTAGAGCTGAGGAGTTACGGGACGGAGGAGGGAGGGAGGGCATCCGAGAATCAGTGCTATTGATCTGCCAGATCTGGCAGAGATCGCAGCTCTAGGCTTGGCTGATGGAAATGCTCACCTGCCTTGCAGCACAGCGCCTGCCCCTGTATATCCCCACTCTGCCTGGCAGGCTGGCCGGGCCCCAGAGCTCCGGCTGGCGGGAGGGCTGCAAAGGATTCATGCTTCTCACTGCACTAAGCCAAACCCAGGCCCTTCCCAACCCCATCTGTGAGGGACAAGAAAGGAAGGCTGCAGAAGAGCTTTGCCCTTGATTGGAGGGACAGAATGGCCCCTGGGAGCCCAGTGAGGCCCCATGGATGCTATATGTAGCATGGCCCAGATACAAAGCCCCTGGGCTTTGTGGCACCGCTGCACAGAGCAGGGATGGAGGAGACTGTGCTCCCCTCCTTCCTGCATGCAGCACACAGCCATGGAAAACAGGGGCAGGCAGGGCTCCTGTCACAGCACTGGCCTGGGGTCTGCTGTGCTTCGAGCAGCCACGTTAGCCTAGCGAAGGAGATGGCTGGCTGGCAGAAAGCCCCAGCTCTGCCAAGGTGGTTTGCCTGCAGCGAGCAGGGCTCCTTGGTAGCCTCAACCTGTTTTATGGCTGTGTCCTGGGTACAGAGAAGCCCCAGAGACTGAAGACCTCAGTCTAACAGAGAGTGATCCAGGGCTAGGAAGTGCCTGTGAGGAATCAGCTCCAGTCCCTGCACCGACACACCTGCCAGCAGGAACATCCCTCCCTTCCCTCCGTTCCTGCGCGCTCTGGCTAGCAGAAAGTCCTGGCTCTGTGCTCACGCCCAGTCATGCAAGAGTGCCCCAGAGTGGGGATGTTTGCTGGCCTGCTTGTCATGGTGGCTTGCCTCGAAGGGAGGCGTCTCTGAGAGGCTGCCAGCAGTGAGTATTCCCTACAGTGTAGGATTCCCCGTAGTAAATCCCTGCTTCACCTGACACTGCTGCCTTTCCACCCTACTGGGATCTGGAAGCCACCAGGCAAGATCCCAGAAGTGCAGCTCTCCTGCCCAACCAGAGCAGAACAATTCTCCTTGCAGTCTGATATCCATCTGGAGGAGTGAGTGACCACCTCCCTCTGCTTCCAGCCTTTCTTACCCAGGGCCACTAAAATCTTCCTGCAGGAGACTTGGAAATCCTTGTGGGAGCCAGCCAGGACACTAGGAACCAACTCAGCTTGGAAGAGGGCGTTGGCTGAGGAACAGAGCTCTCAGTTTGCTCCATCTGCTCCCCAGACTGAGTGGGAGAGGTGCTTGGCTGCCTGCTCCAACCTCCTCCTCGCTGCTTCCCATTGCAGCCAGTGATGCATCCCGCTGGCGCTTGGCAGGGGCTAGTCTTTTTCCCACTCAGCTGCTGGGATGGGAGAGCTGCTTTCTGCACCATGCCCCGCAAACCTGATCTCTGCTGAGCTTAGAGGGAGACGTGTCCCTGGGGGAAGGAGAAACATCTCTGCCAACTGAACCAGGCAGGTTTGGCAGATAACTCAGCTCCTAGCTCAGAGTTTGTAGATCTGTCTCTTACCTGCAGGGTGAGTGGCTAGAGGGCCTGCATTCAACCTCTTTGCAAGGGTGCCACATCCCACAGGCTCTTCATATGAGAGTTAACATGGACAGAGAGTTGGAACTGGGAAAAGATGCCACTCCAGATGGTGAAACTCCTCTCCTCCACCTGCTGAACACCTTACCCTGTGACATCCCCCCCACCTACCCTAAGATGGCAACCACGGGGAGTACCTATGGGGGCTGATGCCAGGTTGTGCAGCATTAGAAGCCCCAGAGAGGCAGCTGATTCCCAGAGCAACTTTAAACCCCTTTGCTTTGGGGAAATTTACCTGTGTGGGAAAGGAGAAGCTCCTAGGGGCCTCCTAGGAAGATGCTGGACAGACAAAGGGGCGTAGAGCACAGTGCTGCTTCTGCTCCCCATCCCCAGCCTATCTTTCTTCTCTCTGTCTCCGGAGAGATGAATAATGCAAGCTACAGAAAATGGAAGTAGCTTCCCTGAATTTTCTCCTCCTACCTGCTGGGCCTTCAAGAATGGAAATTGTTTATTAGCATTCCTTATTTATGAAGAAACCATCAGGCCAGGATGGCTAACTCTCACCGTGCAGGTTCCTGTGGATAGTTCCAGAGCATGAGCAGCAACTAGAAGCAACTGCCCGCAGGGTCCCCCTGTGCTCCAAGTTACCTGGGAAGCTCCTCACTCGAGAGAGGCAGGTTAAATAAAGGCAGGCAGTTGTGCCCCTTTCAGGCACAGAACAGAGCGTGGTTCTACGCTGAGGCTGGAGACCGTCAGGAGGACTGGTGAGAGAGGGAGGCCCAAGCCTGGCTCGCACCCTGGCAGCGCTGGAAGGGCACGGGCTGCCGCTACAGCACACACAGTGCATCCCTTGAGCAGCCAGCCAGCTGCTCCCCGCACTTGGGTTTGTGTCATCAGCTCCAGCGCTCGCTCATCCACCCCATTGTTAGCGGGGACAATGGGAGCGTGTACCCAGGCTGGGCGAGGAAGGGCTTCCCCCTGCTCCCTGCCTTCTCTGCAGCTGGGAAGGAGCCAGCGAGCCCGCACTGCCAGCGTGCCCCCTCAGCCCTCCTGCCCCAAGGACACGCGAGCGCCTGGGCGGAGGGGGAGGCAGCGCTGCCTGCCCAGAGCCTGGTGCCGGCTTTCCTCGGAGGCACTCCGCTCTCTGCGTTACCTTTCCTTCTCAGCATCAAGCCAGCACCCCTCCAGCCGCATCTGCATGTGCAACCAGACTTGCGCTGTTCTTAGTGACTCAGCGATTCCTCCCAGTCCATAATGAAAAATTCTTTGGAGCGGAGGGAGATTTTCAAGTGCTTCCCAGGCAGCTTTTTACCCGTTATGGTCTGGAGAACCTTGTGTTTCTGGGCTCTTGAGGCAGAGCTAGGAAGCCTGAGTCCCCCCCTCCCTTCTACAGTCTCCTTCAGGGACAGGAAGTGGGTCATTTCATATCTCTGTGCATCAGTTTTGCCACAGAAAAACATATCCTGAAGAAATTCCTTCCTTTTTTGTCTGGGCCAACCCTTTGAAACACTGGTCTCTAGGAGACAGACTGCCAATAAAGACAGCGCAGTCCAAAAAAATCACTGAGCTTTTGTAAAGAGAAACCCAAAGCCATAGGTAAAAGTTAGAAATGAAACAGAAAGAATAAAACTTGATTGTAGCAGTGGAGGAGTTACCCAGGCACCCGCTAAAGAATAATGCTGGCGTGAGTGCTCTTCAGTATACTCACCGAGTTACTACAAGCACCCAGGCAGCAGTCAGGGGCCCTCCGGCACACACAGTCTCAATCACCTCATTTGTGCTGTAGTACAGAGGGTTGTTTCCAACAGTGGTACATCAAATGTCTGGAAATGCTGTTGTCTTTGGCTTTTTCCACCGTACTGTCACTCAAGGCAGGCAAAAAGGCCCAGCCTTAGCTCAGCATGAGCCTCTTGCCCTGTAATACAACAGCTCTCATGCAGACCTCCCCAGGTGTTTCTGCACCTTTGGAGCACCAAAGACAGGCACTTCAGGGATCCAAAATTTGCTCAAAAGTGGGGTCCTGCCAGGGAAAAGCTACACTCAGCCAGGGCTCTGGCCTCACAGCCCTTGGAGCAGCACAGCCTTCATAATTCAGCACTTAACCAGAGAGAGAAGTGGAAGGAGGTGCAAGATATGGGATTTTGCCCAGTTACAGGCTTGCTTTGCCTCTAAGGTGGTAAAGCAGAATAAATGAGGCTCTGTCTAAAGGACCTGCCTTATACCAAAGAGGTAATGTTATGGGAAGGGCTGGAACTTCCATGTTGTGATAAACAGTGTGTTAAATGCGCCTCAGTCATCCTCAAGAAATACCCTTTGGGAACATTTTCTGTGCTGAAAGAACTCAACCTCCGGAGCTGAATCAATACCAAGCAGTGGTTGGGACAGTTGGAGATTTAGCATAAGTCCATGTCCTGGTTTCAGCTGGGATAGAGTTAATTTTCTTTCTAGTAGCTGGCACAGTACTGTGTTTTGGATTTAGTATGAGAAAAATGTTGATAACACGCTGATGGTTTAGTTGTTGCTGAGTACTGCTTATGCCAGTCAAGGACTTTTCAGCTTCCCATGCTCTGCCAGGGGCACAAGAAGCTGGGAGGGGGCACAGCCAGAATAGTTAATCCAAATTGCCCCAAGGGCCATTCCATACCATACGGCGTCATGGGCAGTATGGAAACTGGGGGGGTTGGCCGGGGAGCAGCGATCGCTGCTCGGGAACTGTCTGGGTATCGGTCGGCGGGTGGTGAGCAATTGCATTGTGCATCACTTGCTTTGGATATTATTATTGTTATTATTATATTATTATCATTACTATTTTACTTTATTTCAATTCTGAAACTGTTCTTATCTCAACCCAGGAGTGTTTCTCACTCTTACTCCTCCAATTCTCTCCCCCATCCCATCAGGGTAGGGGGAAGTGAGCAAACGGCTGCGTGGGGCTGAGTTGCTGGCTGGGGCTAAACCATGACAGCCCAATTCATACAATGCTGTTAGGAACCTTTAACTTTGGAAACTGACTCTAAGATGAACCCTGAATTCTTCTGAAAAAAGTCAATAAAACATATTTCCTCATAGTCAAACCTGAGGACTGCCTTCTCTATTGAGTGCACTTTGTCATTTGCAAGCGTAAGTTGGCAGCAAATCTTTCTTAAGTTTTACCCTATCACCACTGTTTCCCTAGGAAGATAAACCTTAAATGCAGTTTTGGTTTTTGTGTTGGAAAGATTAGCTCCCCATCATGATCTTGTCATCTTTCTGAGCTATTACTGCTTTATCTAAAACATTGGTAACTGAGCAAGCTGAGGCCCTTCCGTTTCAAGAACATTTTAAGTTTGGCCTAGTAGCACAACATACGTAACAAGAAACAGAACAGCACCCTTCTCGCTTTGAGGACTTCATCGAGGGACAGCAGCACAGCTGGTAATTACTGTGAATTCTGTAACCACAAGCATCAAAATGAAACAGCTTGAAAGGAGGATGTCACCGGCGAGGCCCCCATGGAGAAAAGTACGATGGGTACCACAGCTATGCTAGGCAGTGCCATCCGTTCTGCACTGACTGCTCTTTGCAAGTTCCCACTTCAGTATTGCAACAGCTGCCAATTTCCTCTTTTAAGCACCACCAAAACCTCACCCCAGGAGTTTCACATCAAATCTGTCACTCTCGCAAAACAGTAAGTTTATTCCAAACGCTTCATATTTTCCAGGGCAAGGCAGGGACAGCAGATGCTGGGACAAGCTTAGCTGCTGTTTAGAGGTCCTTTTCTCTCCTACTGATAGCTAAAAAACTGTATAGCCACGTACAGGTAGTAGAAATAAACAAGGCAACGCATAAAGAATAAACCTCTAGAACTTTTAAGTCTTCATTGCAAAAAGATAAAGGCCCCATGACTGTGTTTACTAGAAGAAATCTCTCTGTATGACTTCAGATACCTTGAGCATGTTCAGATCAGCAGCTACATACCACCTGGCTGAACATTTATTCTTCCCAGAGTTTAGGATCCTGCCAGCCAGCACTTGATTACAATTAACAAACTCTCCTATTCTTTTAAGATAGTTTACATGGTATATTAATCTGTGTATTGCTTCTAACAACTTAACAATATCCTCTATGTTAAATGCACAGATTTATATTTTTCTGTAAACAAACCATCTGGCAACAGGCTGTGACACTGTCAAAGCTGCAGAACATCACCTGCCCTCTAGAGTGTTCAGCCATGCTCTTGCAAGCGGCCACTTCAGACCCCTGAAATACCACAGTACCACTAGGCAGCCCCACAAACTCCCCACCATTTCACTGCTCCTATACCTGCTCTAGTATTTTTGTGATTATAGGCTTTGAGAGCTACGTACAAGCAAGTGCAGAATAGAACACGTACATAAATCACCCCAAGTGCAGCAGTGAAGCCATGCTCTTTTTTTTTTTTTTTTTTTTTTTAATTTTGAAGGGAATTTGTGCATCCTCTTGTTTGAACAAATCCTCTGCTACAGCAGGTACAGAAACTCACCCACAGGGAGTCCCACTTAAAAGCCAAACAGGGTGTCCAGAGGCTGGGTGAGCAGGGCCAGGCCCGGACAGCAGTTGGGCAGGGAATGGAGTGCCTCCGGACACCCACCAGTCCCATGATATGTCAGCTGTAGCACTGCAATGTCACCTGTCTGCACACCACCTCATGATACCCGAGATGCCACTTGGAAGCACCTAGGACAAATACACAACAAACTTGTGACAGGAATAAATGCAACTGCTGTTACAAAGGTTAGAAACAAAACTGTAGTAAAAGGTTAAGAGCATGAATAATATAAAACTGAGTATGAAAATTACTATAAATATAAAGCAGAGTTTCAAAAAGCATTTTATTGAGGACTCAGAACACTGAGTAATGGGAAAAACAGACATCACAGATGCTGTTCCTGGACAATAAAAACAATGTTTTTCTGGATGCTGGAGTCCAGATGCTCTCTCCTGTAGAGAAGCTGCAATAAAAACACACTGAGACACAAAACCACCACATAATCTCTAAATTAAAGGATAGCAAAAAGCCTAAAAGAACAGTCCTCACAGAGAAAAAAAACCTGCATCATACTGGGATACCCCATTCCCCACAGCTGCATATCTGGTGCAAATAAAAAATGCCAACAAAGCTGTCAGGAGGAACTCCCTCTATTGCAGTATCTGATGAAAATTCCCACCATCCCAAAAAACCCCTCCTACTTCAGCTTGTCTCACCAGGGTGACGCACAGCAGGGCTCCGGCCGGTGCTGGAGCTGGACTCGGAGGAGGGCACCCTGGGCAAATGAAGCTGGGCACGCAAAGCAGCGGCCAAAGAGGCTGCACCCCTGCTTACAGGGGGCTCCAGCCGCTGCCTGGACTGCAAAGCGCCCAGGACTCCAGGGCGCTGGCCGGGCCCCGACTTACAGGGCAGCCCTGGTCCCAAAGGCCCGCGGAGGCTCCTTCTCTCCGACTCAGGGGCACCCTGACCTGCACCCCGCTAACGGGGCGGGCACCCCACACAGGCTGCCAGCTGAGCACAAAGGCTTCCAGACCCGGACTCTGATTACAGGCGGGTCGACACCCGGGGAGCCGGGGAGCTCGGCCTTCCCCCGCAGCCACAGGAACGAGACTCAGCAGCCAGGCAGTGGAGCTTCACGGCCAAAGGCCGGGGGGCCGGGGCCCCAGCCCCGAGGACAGGGGGGGCACGCACCTGGCCCCGCGCACCCCGGCCCCACGCCTCTGCAAGGCCGGGGCCAGAGATACCCGCCTGGTTACAGGGGGGTCCCTCCAAGCGCCTCCCGCCGAGCGTGGGGGACGCGCACAGCCCTACTTACAGGGCCGTCCCCCTCGGCTCGGCACTCCCAACAAGCCCCACGGAGCCCGAGGCTCCGACCCGCGCCCGACTTACGGGCTGGCCTCCTGGCTGCGGCACACCACCACGGACGTACGTCTTCGGGAGCCCAGGGAGCAACCTCAACCCCAACTGTGGGGAGGTCACCCCAGCCAAAAGCAGCGCCAAAGGCGGGACTGCGCCCTCCGGCACAGCACTTGCTCGACCCGCACCCTCTAAAGGGCGAGGGAGGGCTCATTCCTGGTGGCTGGCTAAAGCAGCCTCCCCAGCCCCGCTTACAGGGAGGTCGGGCTGCTCCTGGGGACAGAGGGCTCCGCGGCTCGTGACACACGCCCCGAGTACAGGGCTGGCAGGCTGGCAGGTCGCCAGCAGGACAGGCAGCCACGCAGGCAGAGACCCAGGCCCTGGCTACAGGCAGGTCGCCTTGCCCGCGCTACGACTAAGCGGCTTCGCTCCGTCCTTAGAAAGGAGGGGCAAGCCCGCACCCTCCCTCCGCTCGTGGGCTCAGAGGGGACCCCCCTGTTGCTGCACGGAGCCCTTCTCTGCCCTCCCAGGAAGTTTAAGCTAAGCTAAGCTAAGCTGCAGCGATTTTAAGAGGGGCCTAAAGGACACGCTCACTCGCTCACCCACACGGACACGGACAAGGACACACAAACAGAACTTGCCAGAAGGCAGAGCGAGCTCTGTGCAGCCAATGTCTGGGGAGCCAGCCCTACCCGCGAGCAGGAGGGAAGAGCCTCAGACCTGCCCCCCGGGGCTGCACAGAAGCCAGAGAGGCCTCAACGTGCCAAGGGGCTTCACGGGTGGCCAAGGGGCTGATGCTGTGACACGCCCCGACACCGGGGGTCACGCTGGCCAGGCTGCCAGCGGGCAGAAAGCCGCCGGGGCCGGAGGAGGGGGCCGGGGAAAACGGCCCTCCCCTGCTTACAGGGTGGGCTCGGGGTCCAGAGAGCTCCCTTTCCCCCCCGGGTGCGGAGACGGTGCCTCTCACCCTCCTTACAGGGTGGCCACTCTCTCCAGGCAGCCAAAGGAGCAAGACGGCAAAAGGCCAACGACAGCAAAAGCAAAGACTGAGCCCTGGTTACAGGGAGGTCGCCCAGCGCAAAGCCAGCCGGGGCACCCCGAAGGCGCCCGCGATGCTCCTACGTGACCGCGCCCTGGTGACAGGGAGGTCCCTTTGCCCAGGGCGCCTTTCTCGTGCCCCCTCTTCAGCCCGACGCCGCTCCTCTTCTCGCCCACTCTTGCCTTGCCGACCTACTTGCCTCTTCTTTCTTCTCCGCCAGCTGCTGCTGAGGAAGGAGAAGGACACGGTTAGGCCTCAGAAGCGCCAGGTTAGGGTTAGGGCCTGCTCCTCCGCCTGAAGGAAACAGGGGCCCCTACCCCCCCAGACAGAGCTCCCCAAGGCGCCGCCCGCGGACCACCCACCTCCCCAAAACCCTCCTACTTCAGCTTGTCTCACCAGGGTGACGCACGGCAGGGCTCCGACCGGTGCTGGAGCTGGGCTCGGAGGAGGGCACCCTGGGCAAATGAAGCTGGGCACGCAAAGCAGCGGCCAAAGAGGCTGCACCCCTGCTTACAGGGGGCTCCAGCCGCTGCCTGGACTGCAAAGCGCCCGGGACTCCAGGGCGCTGGCCGGGCCCCGACTTACAGGGCAGCCCTGGTCCCAAAGGCCCGCGGAGGCTCCTTCTCAGTTAGGCCTGAGAAGTGCTGACTCCTTAGCCAGTACAGCTGGTGAAGGACCGACTTATGTAGCGCCACTCCTTTAATTGTATTCCCTGTTCAACCCATAGCAAGTGCAATTTTTGCTTGATGCGTCCTCCTCTCCTGTTTCTCTCAGCCACATTTTTGCTCTCTCTCAACTCCTTGTACTCATTCACTGCAGGAAAAGCTGTTGCTTAACTCACCATCAAGTAGTATTTGATCCTTCTTCTCCCCCCAGGAAGATTATGTCTATGAATTTCTTTGAACCTGGCCTTCAGAACTGTAAATAATGGAAAATACCATTGCTAAGTTTTTGAGTCAATCTGTACGAAGATGATGTTTTCCTGTGACAATCCCTCTCCATAACCCTCTTTTCATCCCTCCTCCACCTTAGTGCCTAGAGCCTAAACAATGACACAAATCAAGATTGCTCATTCACCATGGCCTGCTAAAATCTTCATCCTTTCTCCTATCTTTAGCATTTTGGAGCATGTAAGTTCCGCCAGAAAAATGGTGCCAACGTCTTCCGTAAGGTACATCAGACGTTGCCCTTAAACATGCTTACCCCATCCTATCTCTCCTGAATATTACTCTGATAAATGATGGAGCTCTACTCTGGAGCTTTCCCTATCCTCTCAGTTACTTCAAAGTTGCCCCTTGAAAAAACTGTTTCTGTCCACCTTAAGAAACTTAAGCCTTTCCTTCAATCATGCTTACCCTGTCCATTCTGAGGGGCCTCCGATTTTCCATAAATATTGTCCGGTGGGTCCCCTCTAAACTACCTCAGGTATTCCCGCCAAAACGCCACCTCTGTCGCCTGTACATTACCTCAGATTTTCTCACAAAAATGCTTGGTTTGTCCCCTCTAAATTACCCCAGCTTTTCGGCTAATAACATCACCTCTGTCCCCTTTAAGTTATCCCACATTTTCTGTCAAAAATGCCTCTGTCTTCAAGTTACATCAGAGTTTCCCTCAGAAATTGCTCATTTTTCACCCTTTAAATTACCCCCGATTCACCCCTCCCGAAAAGGTAATTTTGTTTCATCTAATTTACCTCAGGTTTGTCACGTCTGTCCCCACTAAGTTATGTCAGCTTTTCCCTCCAAAAAGTTCATTCTGTCCCCTATAGACTCCCTCAAATTTTACACGCAAAACGTCCCCTCTCTGTCCCTTCTAAGTTACTTCAGCTGCCCCCCGTAAGAAGCCCACCCTGTCCCCTCGCCATTACCTCTTCTTCTCCCTCAGAAACGCCACCAAAACACCGTGCCGCTGCCCGCTCAGCGCTCCAGCCCTCGGAGCCCAAAGCCTGCCTCAGGGCGATCCGCAGAGCCGTTACCAGAGCCGGCACAGCGCACCGCGGCCTCAGGCGCGCTTTTCAGCCCGTCGGCCGCCGGCCCTGCGGCAGAGCCGCTCGGCACCGCCTCAGCGCCTTCCCGCTCGGCGCGGCCCGCGGCGGGAAACCAGCCCGCCTCGCGCCTCAGGGACGGCGGCACGCGCCCGCCCGCCGGCGGGAGGCGCCCCCCCTGCGGCCCGCGCGGGACAGCCCAGCAGCCCCGGCACGCGCGCGGCACCCGCCGGCCCGGCGCCCACAGCCGCGCTCCGCGGCCCCCGGCGTGCACCCCGCCGGCCCTGCACCCCGCCTGCCCTGCACCCCGGCGTGCACCCCGCCGGCTCTGCACCCCGCCTGCCCTGCTCTGCACCCCGCCGGCCCGGCCCCGCACCCCGGCGTGCACCCCACCTGCCCTGCTCTGCACCCCGGCATGCACCCCACCTGCCCTGCTCTGCACCCCGGCATGCACCCCACCTGCCCCTGCCCTGCACCCCGCCTGCCCTGCTCTGCACCCCGGCGTGCACCCCGCCTGCCCTGCTCTGCACCCCGCCGGCCCGGCCCCGCACCCCGGCGTGCACCCCACCTGCCCTGCTCTGCACCCCGGCATGCACCCCACCTGCCCCTGCCCTGCACCCCGCCTGCCCTGCTCTGCACCCCGGCGTGCACCCCACCTGCCGTGCTCTGCACCCCGCCGGCCCTGCACCGCACCCCGCCTGCCCTGCTCTGCACCCCGGCGTGCACCCCGCCGGCCCTGCACCCCGCCGGCCCTGCCCTGCACCCCGGCGTGCACCCCGCCTGCCCTGCACGCCACCTGCCCTGCTCTGCACCCTGCCGGCCCTGCTCTGCACCCCGGCGTGCACCCCGCCGGCCCTGCCCTGCACCCTGCCGGCCCTGCCCTGCACCCCGGCGTGCACCCCACCTGCCCTGCACCCCCCCTACCCTACCCTGCACCCCGGCGTGCACCCCGCCTGCCCTGCACCCCGGCGTGCACCCCGCCTGCCCTGCTCTGCACCCCGGCATGCACCCCACCTGCCCTGCCCTGCACCCCGGCGTGCACCCCACCTGCCCTGCACGCCACCTGCCCTGCTCTGCACCCCGCCGGCCCTGCACCCCGCCGGCCCTGCCCTGCACCCCGGCGTGCACCCCGCCGGCCCTGCACCCCCCCTACCCTACCCTGCACCCCGGCGTGCACCCCACCTGCCCTGCACCCCGGCGTGCACCCCGCCTGCCCTGCCCTGCACCCCGGCATGCACAGCGCCTGCCCCTGCCCTGCACCCCGCCTGCCCCTGCTCTGCACCCCGCCTGCCCCTGCCCTGCACCCCAGCGTGCACCCTGCCTGCCCCTGCCCTGCACCCCGGCATGGACCCCGCCTGCCCTGCTCTGCACCCCGGCATGCACCCCACCTGCCCTGCTCTGCACCCCAGCCCCCCTCATCTCCTTTGCACCTGCCCTCCCTAGCTAGACACCGGTGGAGCCCCGCTGTTTCACTCCAGCCTGCTCACGGCAGTCCAACACGCACTCAGCTGAACACAAGAGGCCCTCTCCTTTCCTTTATTTTTTTTTTTTCATTTAAGAGCTCAGAATAAGCCTTACGTGCTCTGATGTGATTTCCCCAAGTTTTCAACCACATGCACCCACTTAAGATGATTTTTACACAAACACATCCATTTTAATCTTTTCCACATTTGTGCTGCTGTTTTCCCAGAACAAACGCTTTGTCAGTATCGTTCCTCTGCCAGTAACAATTCCAAAGGGAGTATGCAGCTTTGCACTGGAATGCACGGTCAGAGCACGCTATAAAAGTTAAGGAAATGAGGCTGGTTCCAAATGCATTTTTAAGCATTTCTTTTGTAGATCTCTCTGATCTTTCCACCTGCACAGCGGTTCTCACGGTTAGCAGGAAAACATACATTTTCCTTTAAACAAAGTCCTGGGTCAGGCTGCAACCCTGCGGGGGATCCCCCAGGGATCCTACCTGACTGGGCAACTACTGCAGTCATTTTAAGGGGTGGGGAAACTGCCAGAGACAAATGCCAGCAACCCTGAGTCAGCAGAGGCACCAGGGCTAAGTGATCTCTGCCTATAAAGCGTACTCATGATTCTAACGCCACAGGGCGAGCTGCTGGCCGTACCCTTCAGCTTGCTCGGCAGCAAAAGGGAAAAGCGAGTACTGAGTCAGTGTACTTTGAATATCAGGGTGGCATTCAGGTCCCCCTACTCCATCATCTCCCCTGGCATAGCAAGTGGGAAAAGGGACTGCACCGAGGCTTTGAAGACCAGACTGACAGCAGCGGGCAAAGGGCCAGCCAGGACTGTATGGGTGAGGTGGTGAGCTATCTAGTGATCTTGGCTCCAGGGGACTTCACACTTCAGTTTCCAACACTCAAAAGCCTCAAAAAGAACCCCTGAGCAAGTCAAAGCAGGACCGCCATAGCCAATTCATGAATTATCTTCTCTAGAGAGTCTTGGCACTCTTACGAGTTAAAGAACTGATGTTTAATGGACAGGAAGCTCACATCCAGGCCTTGGGGTGCTGTTACCAGGTTGGAGTTACCATGCCAATATGAAATGCTGAATCAGTTTTAGTTCACTCTGCTGATTCAGGTGCGTTCCAGGTTTTTTTAGTTTTTTGTTTGGTGGGGTTTTTTTTTTTTGGTAGGAGGAAGAGTTGTCCCAGCAGGTTTATGCCAGATGGGCTATCATCTGTGCTCCTGCAGCTGACACAGCCAGCAAAAACAGCTCTGCATGTGCCAGCAAATGGGACTAAAATCTGTTTGTGCATTCATCTGGATAACACCTTCATTTCCAGGTGATCCACCAACATGCAGATCCAGTTCTAATCAATGCAAAACAGCTATCTGCTACAGCTGTATTCTAAAAAGGTAGAATCATAGAATCATTTAGGTTGGAAAAGACCTTTAAGATCATCCAGTCCAACCATTAACCTATACTACCAAGTCCACACTAAACCAATCAAGGGTAGGCTAGGTACTAGAAGTTTTGTTGGAAGGGAACAGTCTCAAGGCAGGGGACAGCTTTACAGCAGGCAATATGCAGATACCAGCACTGAGACACAAAGCCAGGTCTGGCAGAGCAGCCTTCTCTCTCCAGTTGTTTTTCTAGGCTTTTCATGGCATTTTGTGCCCAGTGAGCCCCATCAGAGATGCCTGTGCCTGCAACGGTTGAAAAGACCTTTGGCCAGGCAGGCTGCGTGGAAAGCGCCTGTCCTGCGCTGGGGAGAGGCAGAGCCCTGAGCTCTGGGGCAGCCTGGGACCAGCATCCCGCCTGGCACTGGAGCCCCTTACAGCTCCAGTGCTGCTCAGGAAGGGCAAGGGGCAGCACAGCCCCAAAACCCGGCGGAGAGCCCCTGGGAAGGCAGGCAGCTCAGCCGCCAGGATCAAACCACTTGGGACAATTACATGAGTGTTTACCCCAGGGTAAGCACCCTGGCAATCACCCTAAATAGAGCTGAAGCAAGCTACTAACACAGGCTTAATCACCCAAGGGGCATCTCAGTGCTGCAAAGTGCCTCCCTCCATCCCCCAGGTTAGACTCTGCATCACCCAGGACCACTCATATTGCCTGACACACCTGGTCCAGAGAGCAGGCCACCAGCATACCCAAACTCAGAGCAGCTGCCCCCCCGAGTCTCACGAAGCAAGGGGGAGATTTATCATCATGGTCTGTTACTATGTTAAATTACAGGGCAGACCAGCCTCCCTTCAGCAATCCCCTAATCTTCCCCAAAGCCCCTAAATAGCTTGCAGGCTAGAAAGTGGAGATAGGACTCTGCAAAGAGCCATTCTTGAACAGTGATCCTCTGCTACCTTTTTAAAGCACCCAAATTTCCCCAGGCACCAAGCAATTTGTTTTTCAACAGCAGGCACCACCACATCAGCAGGCTAAGCCTGAAGCACCATCCCTTTGCACCCCTTCCACAAGCTGCCTGACTTTCCTGCTTGGGCACAGCTCCCGCTGGCATTGCACTTCCAGGACACCCAGCCTCACTGGCTCTCCCTCAGCATTGTAATTGTTAACTCAGAGCTACAAAAAACTTGAAGAGTATCCTACCCACCCTACGCAACCACTTAAGTAAAATGTAAGCTCATTTATAAAGTCCATAACCCCAAAATATTTTCAGAACTATTTCTGAAAACATTTACAGCCCCACCTCCAGCCAAATACCTGTATCTGCCTGTTTTTCTCTGAAGCTTTAATCCTGAACATATTGAGGACCTTTCCAGCATTGCTCAGCTTCCTCACACCAGACTACAGCACAAACAGAAACTTCCACCTGCTGCTGGGAAGCTGCTTATAGGGATCCCAGCTGCATTCCTGGGGTGCTGGGGGCAGGACCTCTCGCTAGCAGCACCTGAGGGGCAATTAACAGCGCACAGGTGCAGCCCAGCCTGATTTCTTCAGCAAATCCTTTAACCATTGCATTTGTATCATTCTGGAGCTGAATTCTAAACAAAATATTTTAGGCCCTTTACATGCAAAAATACTGTCACTGTATAGTATATGACCAGGAAGTTATTGTTATTTTTCAGTAGTTTCCTTGGTGTCTTTTAAAAAACAACATATCAAGAAGGCCCCCTTCTCTACCTTTCCTGTGCAATGGTAGGAAAAAAATGTGGAAAAAAAAGATTTATGCTATCTCTTTCTAGCTCTGCTTCTCAAGCCTGTATCCTTCCTCTCCCTGCAACTGGATTTGTACTTTTCATTGCCTTGAAATTCCTGGGTGCAAAGCACTGGCCAGTCTGCGTATCACACTATTCTCCTAGATTGCTAAAGCTGAGCCCTCTGAGATATTCAAAGATTATAAAACATGAGATTATAAAACTTATAAAATAAGCTTATAAACATGAGACTATTAAAAAAACAAGAAATGGCTATTTAAGTTCATATGCTGGCTTAGAAACCTTTTGAACAAGTATGTTTCTCAGCTTTTTATTGCAAGGCTGAAGTAAATAATTTGACTTAATTTACTATGTTTATTTACATAGTTCAGTTACATACTTTATTGACTACATTTATTTACATATAAACATAGACTATGCTTATTTACTTAGTTCTTTACTATGCCAGCAGTGGAGGGTGTTTGTGATGAGTCAGTCATAACATGATGTGTCATTTTGCTCTTTCCACAGGATAGATTTTTTTTTTTTACCTTGTGAATCTCTGTTTTGAAGAGATTCAGATTTTAGTCAAAAAGTGTGTTGGGCAAGATACTCCAAAAGGAATGCTTAGGTTCATGACCACATTGTAGCCTAAGGCTAGGAAATAGTAGAGAACATACAGTCCTCAAAATACATGCCACTGCAATCTATGCAGCTGTTACCCAGGGGTGCGTTTCTGTGCATCTGATTCAATAAGATTCCTTTTCTTTCCTGCTATTTCTTAACTTGAAGGAAGTACTTATAGGTATATCTGAGGTCACACATTAGTAAACTCAAAAAGCCCCTGAAGAACAAGTTATTTGCAACCAAAGGAAAAATGGAAAGTTCTGTTGGTGAAAATCAGAGGCAGGGACAGAGAGACAGGCAAAATGAGAAAGACAGGGAAAGAATTAGATGAAATTCTAATTTCTGTCGTACTGTCAGAGGAAAATAATATTGCTACTATAATCATGCATGCACACAGACACAGGGGAAGGCTCTACTTACATACAAACACACACTAAACAAAAAGGGATTTATTAAGCATCACAAACAGTGTAATCTGCTGTTTACTACAAGAATAGTAAATAAATGCTAGGAACCAAACCACAGCCTATGTTAATACAATTCCTGTCTGTGCTGGCAAGCCAGGGCTACATTTCTGAAAATATATTATAAATAATTCACAAAAAGCTCCATTCAAATGAAGCAAAGCTTTGTAAATATGAATTAATCAAGTATGAAGGGCCAATAAAGACTGCCCTGAAGTCTCCATGTGTCCTACTCATGCAAAGTAATGACTTGATAGAGCTAGTTTCTTCCTTCGTTCCCGTTAATACTGCATTAATTGCTTTTGCTGTGGAGGTGCATGAGGGAATTTACACTGGAACCAGCTGAGTCAGAAACAGCTTTAACACGGGGAGGGGAAGAAAACAGCTCCTTGGCCTGCACAGGTGAGTGTGAGCACAGCCCCTTGCGCCTTGCTGCGTGTATTTAATGGCTTTCCACGGTAGAGGTGGTCTGTGCTACTGGGGTGAGGAGGTGGGTCAGTCAGCATGGTTGGTTATTGCTTTCTAGTGTAGTTTTTTATGGAGCCTATGGTGCTATGGCTCTCTGAGTAATGAAGCTGCATGCTGCAGGTAAGATGGCCTGTACGGAGGGATGTGGGGGAAGCAGCATGGTGTTAGCATCCCTGGCTTGCAGCTGTTGCGTTGGCTCTGGTGAGTAGTGGGCAGACTGGTTATGCTGCTAGGAAGCACCAGAGGGTAGCATTGCCTTGTGCTTGTGGGAACCAGTGTAGTGCTGCTGTTTCTCCTAGCTATCTGAGGTTTGTTGGGGTGGACCGGGTTGGATCCTAAGGTCCTGCGGTGGTCTGTTCTTACATGTGAAAAGAAATGCATTGTAGAAGCCAAAGTCCTATGTTTTGCTTATGGACTGCAGTCCATTGGTAGGGTAGGTTTTGATTTTTTTTTTTTTTTTTTTTTTTTAAAATGATCCTTGGGTTGTCAGGGTTTAGCCTTGCCTTTCCTGGTAGGGTAGATAGGAGGGATGAAAGTGAGCTTTATGGACTCATTTTGTCGTGAGTCATACAGCTCTATTTGGTGTATATGCTAGCAGGCCTGAGATAGTGAGGCAGGGCTCTAGTGGAGAATCACAGATTTCAGTGGGGAGGAGTACTCCTAGCTGTACAGAAAGAGGGAGTGGGAAGAAGTTAAAAAATGCTGATCTAGAAGCTTACTAGATGAAATTGTGAAAGTAATAGCAGTACAACTTCTGAATGCTGGCAATGATGCGTGTGGTATGTCTAATGGGTTCCATGAAGCTGTATGGTGGCATCAAAAGGGTGAGACAGACTTCAGTGGGGAGTGCTGGCAGGGAGAGACTTATAGCATTGCTGGAAAGCCAGACCGGTAGTGTCCCTGAACAGTGTTGAAGTCTGCCTTGGCTGTCCCAGGCTTTCCAGGGCCAGCAGCATTGCTGGCATACCTGTGTTTAGTGGTGAGGGGCTTAGAAGTGGGAGCTCTCCTGGATTGTCTTTCTGTGCCTAATGTGTCCTTCTTCTGCAGGTATGGACCAGGCTGAGGAAGGACCTTGAACCTGCCTCGATGGCTGTAGACCTCAGAGTTGCACTGTGCTGCCTGCCGGGCTGCAGCTCAAGCTACCTTGACCTATACAATAATTTTCAACCTCTTGCTAAATACAATCAGTAACTGTTCTTTGATCACGTAAATACTTTCCTGTCCTACATCTAGCCAAGCTCTGTCTCTCTGGCACCATTTACAACTTGGGAAAAACTGCAGGCAGCAGAAAAAGTTATTTCCTTGTTTGCAAAATAAAAAGAAAATAACACTTCCCTGCTCGAGGGGCATGGGGACCTTGTTTGCCCTGCTTTGGCCTGGAGTGAGGTTTTTATGGGCAGGTTATAAACCCCTGCACAGCAAGCTCTGTAATATTGACAGACCTTTCAGTGTAGCTGCTTTAATACCTCTGCTCTGACAGCAGCACCACCATGCATCTCAGGGGATGGGATCAGAAGCAGACAGACATTTTCAGCTATTGGCAGGCTTGTGCATACTTCACAGAAGCCTTTATCTTGCTAAGGAAGTGGAGACCTTTCAGTATCTCTTGGTGGGGAGGGGGGAGGAATTCAGCATGAGCAAGGCAAACCCATTCCAGTCCTGCCAAAGCTATAGTTTTGCTCTGAGCTTCTGGTTGCCTGCAGCAAGGACTGCTTCTCTGTGCTATGGGGTAGTGAGAGTGTCCTGCTTCAGAGGGAGCTGTGTAATTTTCTACCCACAGCAGAGCTTGGGATCCTTCTGTGAGTGGCATTAATGGAAGGTAGGCCGGCGCTTAACAAAGTGTTGCTCCACCTGATTTCCCATGCAGTTTAATGGGATGCAGTGGCCTACCTTCACTTAAGCGATGCTGGAGTGTGGAAATATAGTAGCTTTCAAGGTCACAGCAATACTGGCCAGTGGCTCAGGGGCCAAATCCTGCAGAGTTTGCAGTGTTAGCTCAGCTCTGGGTAGAGGGAAAAGCCCAAGCAAACTCTTGTGGGGTGGGGAAAACAGGACCTGACTTCCCCCTTGAGAGGCTCTGGAGCGTTGTTTTGGGAAGGTGAGGGCTGCAGTACGCCATGCCAAAGTTCTGGGTTTTTTTCCATGAGGGAGACTGTATGTGTACTATGGCATTGCCTTTCAGCCCTTCTAGTTTCCAGTAGTATTGGAGTACCATTACTCCAGTTTTAGCAGTAGGGAAGTGGAGTCCCTAACAGTCCGTGCTCAAGTAAGGTCACGCTGTCTGCAGAAGACATGGGGTTGCCCTAGAGTTTGCAAGATGGGGGCAGCCTGCTGGTAAACTCTCTCCAAGGAGATACTTGAGGCAGAAACTTGGTACGGTATACAGCAGAGAAGCAGCCAGCGGGGAGTGGGGGGGTGAACCTTGTTCTGGAGCTGTCTCCGGGCCAGTGTCACAGTGCTGAGGACCTGCAAACACCCCTCTGCGCTCCCTGTGCCCTCTGTCTGGCAGGTTTTCTTCTGCAGCCTTTGGCTCTTCCTTATCGTAAATCCTGTAGGATTTAACTTCTAGCTACTGATCCTTTTGACAGTAATGGACCATTAACTAACTAGACATAAAATTGAAAGTGTAAATCCCTCTCCCTTGGGGAATTAGAAAGCAGGTTTAGGATGCAGGCCATGAAATGCAAGAGTTCATTGTAATCACAAACGAGGCCTGATTAACTCTGCCTGCCCGGTGTCCCCGGGTCTGTGCCAGCTGATGAACAAGAAACCAGAAGCTGAGGCTAGTACTACAGAACCATTTGTATCTGCCAGGGGAAAGCCTGTAGTCTCAGTGTTTGACCTTCTTTATCCTATTGCCAGGGTCTTCCCTGTAAGACAGTGAGGGGAATCTGGGCTGCTAAGGAACTATCTCCAGAGATTCATGCTGTCTCTGATTGCAAGCTTGGTGTGTTTTCCTTTTACCGGACAGGGTGAGAAGGGAAGACCAGCAGTTTGCTCATGTCAGAGGTGAGAGGGAAAAGCACAGGGTGCCTCTGCCCCAGGGGAATGGCCCAGACTGCTGCCGCCAGGGAGAAGGATAAGGTGATGCAGCAGCTCTGCAGGTTGGTGTGTACCAAGTCCAGTTCCCAGCACTTTCCCTGGAGCCTCCAGTAATGTGGCAGGGCTCCGCTATGTATCTGCGGGAGTGAGTTTGCTGCTGACTCTGTTCTCTAGACCTTGAGATCAGTGCCCACTGATTAAAAAAATTAATTACCTTCATCTTGCAGGAATGCCTCTACTTTCAAGGTCTCCCAGGCCCTTAATCAAGCATCTCCCTTTGAAAGAAGTTTTGATTGAATTGCAGTAAGCTGTCATTAGAGCCAGGATGGCCAGGTCAGAGGGGGATGAGTTCAGAGACCTAACTGGGCCCTGCTTGTGGTGAATGGAGTGGTTCCAAACTTCTCAGAAGTGGCTGAATCAGAGAGAAGATGGGGAAACAGGTTCCAAAGCAGTTTAGTTATCAGAAATCTTGGGCAGTCTGAGTACTGCCTGGAAATTGTACAGGTTGCGGTAGAAAAAGTAACTGCATATATGGAGGCTACTCAGCATGGGAACAATGTAGGAGAAGGAGAAGACCTGGCCTAGATTCTCAGTGGGCTGTAGATGCAGTTTTTACAAGATTTGAGTGCTCAGTAGTAAGTAGTTTGAGGCTTTCTCTTCTCTGTGCTATGTTCTTTCTTCAGGCTCTGCTTTGCAACCACAGAGTTAGAGGATAATTTGCTCCCCAAACACAAGATTCTCCAGTAATCACTTGGTTGTAGCAGCTGGGCTTTGGGAGGAACAATGCTGGCAGGGGACTGGCAAGGTGCTGGATGGCCATGTCACCTGCCCTCACACTGCCTCTGAGGTTCCTCTGAGCCTGCAATGTGAGGGACTCCAGGCATGGCACTGATGGTAGGCAGGGCTGCGTGTGGTTTGTATTGCTGCAACCGGTGTGATCCCTCCTGGGAAGTGAACTGCCTGGTGACTGCTGGCCAGTGGCCCCTGCACACCTCAGCCAGCCTCACAACGTGTGTATGCTCTGGAATTTCCCGCCTTTCCTTGCAGCCCACGGGCACGTTCCTGCAGCCAAGCTGCGTGCTGGTGCCTGTGCCATTCATCATGCCAGCAGCACAAGAGCAACTGGAAAAAGTGTCTGGAATTTATCACCCATGGCAGGATCTTTTGTCTGTAATAAAAAACATTTTCCCCCCTCCTCTCTTCTAGTGCTTCCCCCCTTCCCTTCTCTCATTATTATTATTATTAAGAAGCTTAATGCCATATGTCTTGCTGTTTCATAAATAACCCCTGTAATCAAACAGCACTGGGTAAATGGGCAGTCCAGCTTATGCAATTTGTTTGACAAAATGAATCCAGAAGAATATGAGTCTGTGGAGGAAAGACAAATAGAGCAGCTTGGATGAATGTGTTAACCAAGAGAAAAATGGCTTGGCAGAGTGGTCGATGCTATATTTATCTACGCAAATGGAGTTCAGGGCTAATTTATTAAAAATAGAGTGCAAAGCTTGCCAGAATGGTCAGTGTCTCCTGGGAGGGACAGCAAGAAACATGGTCCTGCCAGGGTCACGGAGGGGAGCTGGGCTCAGGCTTGACTGGGGGGGTTAGGTCTTTCTGCAGGGTGGGGAGGCAGGCAGTATTGAGAGGCTGAAGGGACCCCACCCTCAGCTGATGGCCACGCGGCTGCAGCAGCAGGGCTAGCGTTCACATTCCTTGTGTGCATTGGCAATGCGCGTAGCCCTGGCCAGGTCTTGGTGCTGGGCATACCTGAAGACAGACATTGCTGCAAGGAGAGGACAGTCTAAAAATGATCAGCAGGTGCTTGTTGACTCTTTGGTCTTCTGGGCTTTTTTCATGCCTTTCCTCTGAATGTCTGAAAGTGTCCAATAGACTTTCATTCAGCATCAGTCCTTCCCTGGCCTTATTGGCGCATTTTAATTGCTTGTGGGGAAACCAGGAGTCCTGACTCCCTGATTTGGGACTGAGCAGGTCAGAGCTGGCTACTGGCAAAAATGTTTCAGCCCGAGCACCCCTGGTTCCAGCTGGGAGACCCCAGCCAACCATGGCTCTTTGCCGCTTGCTGGCAAACGGTTGTGGCTGGCCAGGGGACAATGTTGCCTGGCTGGGGGACAGGCAAGAGGGGAGCCAAATTCAAGCCCCTGTGGGCTGGGAAAACCTCTGAGCTGTATGGAAGCTCAAGGGGACCCTCGGTCTCTGCAGTTGCCATGTTGCTGAGCTCCAGGCTGGGTCTGGTGAGCTTTATTTGGTTGTTTCCTGCTCGAGCAGAATGCTAGGGCCAGAAAGGCTGTGCCGGCAAGCAGACCAGGCTGAGCAAAGATGTCCAGCCCTGCAGGATTCTCAGAGAGCTACAGGAGGAGGGAATGTGGGAGGCTCAGCCCTTGAGTACCCTTGGAGGCAGCAGGTATGCGGAGAAGTTTTGCCTGTTTTTTTCTAGGGCTTGCTGTGCTCTTTTCCTGTCTGCCACAAGGGAAATGTGACCAGGCACCAAGCTTTTCTCTGCCTATTGGGGGTACAGGGTGTTTTGTTCCCCCTCTGCATCTAAGGAGGGCATGAGGTGAAGCCAGCCCATAGTGTGCTTAAGCTGCAGGCAAGGCTGGTTCAGCTGCAGACTCCCTGAGCCTGCTGACCGAAACACCCAGCTGCCCTTGCTGGAACTAGGAGCACCCTGGACCACCTCTCGCTTGCTTTCCCAGGCAGAGACTGAGTATTCCCTGGACAGAATGAGCCCCGGGGCATGTCCTAGATTACCTGCATGCTAGGGTGAGCCTGGGAAGGCCCTTTAGAAGGAGGAATCCTTGCTTAAAGACGTCTGTGCAGTCCAGGCACATGCAGGCACATGAGGTGCCAGGAGGTAGCAGGTAGGAAGGCAGAGTGCCCCCGGGCTGGTGGTCCTGGCAGCCAGCCATCATCAGGTCACAGGGAGATCCCACAGAGCTACCGACTTGAGGCTCGGGAGAGCCAGCTCCCAGCTGGGTGCGACCCTGATAAAATCACAGAAGATGTGGGGTAGCCAGGATTTGAAGGTGCAGCCCTTTTCACTAGTTCTGTCTGACCCTGGGCTGCATTCCTTTTATTAAAAGTGAACTTTGTCTTTCTCCTTGGGGCAAGCTCCAGACCCTGCACGGCTGCTCAGCTTCCACTGACCTCAGCGAGGCTGGGTTTTCCTAAAGCTCTCCGCAGCACCTGGTGCTGCAAAGCCAAGGCTGTGGGTCAGGCTCTCCTCAGGTGCTGCTACAACACAGTACAGGTAATGGCGTTTCTAGGTACCCTGGCTGTAGCTGCCTTGTTTCCCTCCAGCCACTTCAGTTTTCCTGGCAGAGGCCTTGATAAACAGCAAGCACTGAGCACACAACAGTGAAAGCCTTTTGCCTTTCTGAGAATTCCTCCAATGCTTTTACACAAGGAGCTGGGCAACGTGTGTGCATAGCAGCAGCCCTTTGGTGTATCTGGGTTTGCTGGGAGGAGATCTGTGCCTTCCTGAACATCTCTCTGCAATTGGACCGCTGCTACCTGTACCCTGCTGCAAGGTGTTCCTGAGTATGAGTGAGCTGCTTGGGGCAGGAAAAGCTGAAGTATGCCTTTAGTCATCTCCTGTAAGGTCGTGTCTCTTCACCAATGCTATCTGCAGTCTCTTCCATGTGAAATCCACCCCAGAAGATAGCGAGAGCCTGCCTTAGCCTGGGAAGTGCTGCAACCTAGAGGAGAAATCCCTTTACACTGCAGCAGAGCCCTGCCTCTTCTTCACCATCAGGCGGCAATACAGGCTCTGGTGACTGGCAGGACTGGGATGCGCCCAGAGCAGAGATGAAGAGGAGCATTTTTCTTTCATGAGAAATATCTCGGCTACTGCTCCCTGCATCTCACCTTTTACAGACTTGCCCCTTGGCCATGTCAGCTGAAGAGCTGATTTTTTAATCAAAGAAAAGATTGTGCTTTTAGGTAAGGGGGGTGTGTGCAGAGGGGGATGTTTTCCTACCTCCTCACCTCCTCTCTGCCCCCAGAGCACCTGAGCTGCCTTTGCTCTGCCTTTGCAAACACGGTGCTGTCCTGCAGGCTCGAAGGGAAGGCCGTGGGATGACATGCACACTAGGATGCGGGGTGGAAAAAGCAGAAGCTGTTGCTCCTGCAGACCTTTGCTGGGCCTGAGCTGTGTGCCACAGGGAGAGGCAGGCAAAGCTGCAGTGCAGGTGGCTCACGTGTCGGACTGCACATCCACCGGGAGGGATGCTGGCTCATTACTCGAGGAAACACCTCTCTCCTGTCTGCTTCCCTCCCCCTCTTCCAAGTGGGAACGCAGCCCCCACCTCTGTCCTTCTCCCCATTCCCGGTGTGTATGAGTATTCTTTTTTAAGTGGGAAGCTGAATATTTTAAACAAACACTGCTTAAAATCTATAATTTATGGGCAAAGCTTCAGAAGAGAAGATCAGTCATCTCTTAGTGCTGAGGGTGGCTCTCCATCTGCAGCAGCCCCCACTGCTCTGTTTCCAGTCAACTGGCACAGCATAAGGGATTAGCCTTGGGCAGGGCAGCCACCGAGCAGCACCCAGAAAATTCCCAGCTCTGAATGAAGAGAAACCAGATTGTCTCCTCTTGCAGGCAGCAGCAGCTCCAAGCCCTCCCCCAGCGCCTGCCCCCTGGAGAGAGCCCTGTCCTCCCACTACCTCACCTGGGAGCAGCTGGCTGGGGCCCAGGGTTTGGTGCAGAGAGATGGGCTATTTCAGCCTGCGCAGCTCTCGGAGTGCAGGGTTAGGAATCCACAGCCTTCCTTCAACCCCTCTTGATGCAATGTGTTGGCTCCTGCGTGGGGTGATACAGCAGCTTCGTGCCACATCTACCTTCTCCTGGTGTTTGGGCCAGGACCCCAGCTGCAGCTCCCACCTCAGCCCTTGCTTGGCACTGTCTCAGCTGCAGCTGCTCCTTCCCGTTCCTCCTTCACCAGCCCTGCATCCTTGTGGGGGTGTTGGGGCCCAGCAGTCCTGTGTCCAGAAGGACCCCCTGACTGTGGTCCTGAGTTTGGCCCTGGGAAAGGAAGGAGGAGAGTGAAGAGGAACCAATGGACATTTTTCAGGGTCACTGCAGAGACAGCAATCTGAGAAGGAGCCTGCATGGGCTTGGAGTTAAAACCTGAGGGAGCCTGGGCATAGGCGAGGAGTCCGAGCTCACAGAGGCTGAAATCTCAAAGCTGGCAGGCTAGACATGATGGGGAGCTGAACCAGGACCAGAACTTGAGCTTAAATGCACTCCTGGACAGTGGGAGACCCCAGGTCACTGGGAGAAGACCCTGCCGCTGCTGTCCTCCTCCCCTCTGTGCCCCTGCATGTTCCCAAAGCTGAGCTGCATATAGGAAGATTCCAGGCTTGTTCGTTAATGGGAGTGGAGAGACTTTTGCTTCGATTAATTAATTTGCGGCTCTTCCCCGTTTTCAGGACCATCTTTTATTCATGGCCAAGTGGCGCTGACACCGCTGCTTGCTGCCTTCTCAGGATGCTGGCATTAATATTTCATCCTGCAGCCTGCTCGTGCTGAAGAGAGCTCACATCCCACGTACCTGCCTCTTCCCACTGAGCTCCTGCCCTGGCCCAGCTCACATTCCCCCATTCCAGCCCCTGACTGGGTCTCCCTTTCTCTTCACCAGCTGTATGGCCTCTCCCCAGCTCATATTGCCTGGCAATTAAATGCAGAACACTTAGAGCTGGGGCTTGCTGCTCACTTTCTTTGTCTTCTGCGATGCTGGGTAATCAGCCCTGTGCAAAGGGTGCTGTGATTACTGCAGCAACAATGGGTTCTGGGAGCAACTTGTTTTGATATCAAGCAGCAGGGAAGGGGAGTGACCCGTATTCTTCTGTCCTTCTGTCCCCTCCCAGGAAAGCAGGGAAAATGGGACCTGTATTTCAGTTGCCAGAGGAGCAGTTCAGTGCTGTGGCTGTAACCTGGGAGGAAAGAAGGCTGCTGAAGAAGAAAACCCTGGCTGTACCTGTCAGAGGAGCAGCAGGAATGATGAAAAGAAGCTCTCCACTTGCTTCTTCACCCCTCTTCTGGCTCCTGTGCATGCACTCTCAGGCATTACTTAGCTCTGCAGAACTTCAAGGCCAGGAGCAGCCTTTGCCTGCAGCTTCTGCGGCCCCAGCAAGGCGCTCTGTCTGAACAAGGGCAGGCCACAGTGCAGACATTTGGAGTGGCACTTCATTTACTGAATGGCAGCTCCATAATCCTCTTCAAATAAAAAGACTGAAGTTTCTGTGCTGGGAGCTGGTAGAAGCCTTTGCATTCAGGCAGGTGGCTCAAAGGAGTATCTCCTTGCTGGATGTTGTCTCCTTCCTGGGTTTTGCTTGGGCTTTGTTCTTGGATTATTTGTTTTCTTCTTTGCTGGGCGTTTTAAGGATTCTTCAGAGGGCCTGATAGCTCATTCCTGGTTGTCCTCTTCAGGACCAATGTATCCTATGCACATTGTATTTGAGGCTCTCAGCAATATGCTGATCTCAGGCTATTGCAGTTGAGGAGGCAGATTAATTATGGTTCATTTTGTTACAGTTCAGCTCTAGTTTCCAGGGGTGCCTTTCACATCAGAGTGAGCCTGTGGATCAGGGAGGATGTGTTTTTCCTCCTTTCCTACCTTGCAGAGGAGGGCAGGATGGCAAAAAGGGGACTCTAGAGATGCTCATGCTGCCTTTGCTCACACAGGTGCTCAGGGAGGAGGTTGGTATGGAGCTGTTAAAGTGAAAAGTTGATCTTGTTCCCAACAGCAAGGTATCTTTGGCACTGGGGCTAGTGGATGGGATACATTGTCCCTGACTGAAGAGCTTGCTCTGGCAGGGAAGTGCTTTGCAGGTCTCATGGGATGGGAGGAGAGGCCTTGCAAGGTGTGATCTGTGCCCTTCCCCCTTCACCCCAGCTCTCAGCAGAGCCAATTCCTGGTACTCTGTCCACCTCTTCAAAAGCAAGATAGCACAGTAGCTCATGAACTGTATGCCCCTAGCCCTCTGGCTCAGAGTAAATAGGCCCTGCCTGCCCTGCAGCAGAGCCAAGTGCTTTAGGAGTCACCAAACCAAAGCACCGTCTTAAAAGAGTTCCCAAAACTGGGGCAGGAAAATGTGTGTCTGCTCCGAACTGAGATGCTTTTGGAAGGACCAGATGTGGCTACTGGAGAGTCACAGTCCCCACATTTGCCCGGTGGTCCCAGGAGCCTGGGAAGAGGCATGGACAGAAGGGAGTTGGGAGCAACTGTTCCACAAAGGGGGGATTGTGTTGGAGAGCACGTGCATGTGAGTGTGCATTCATACATGTGTAGTGGGGACGTGTTCAATTAAGGGAATGTGACTGCAGGTTGCAGGATGTGGAGGCTGCGAGTGGCAGAATCTCCACAGCCTCATTAAACTCTCATGTCCAAATTAAATGTCAGATTTGCATATTGGTTGTGTGTTTTCAGGCCCATTATGCAGCAGCCGGGAGGAAGTACATGGGCGGGGGTGCTGTGGGAATCCAGCAGGGAACGCGAGCCCTGATGTCTGCTTGGTCACAAGGACACACCATGGAAAATGCCCAGCAGGGTGGAGGAGGAGGAGCTGGTGACAGAAGTGTGTGCAAGGCAGCGGTGGGCTGGAGGTTGTACTTTGCAGGGGGAGCAGCCTGTACTCTTCACTGGTGCATTTCAAAGCAATTTACTAAGGAGGGCATGGGCCCACACCAGTTTGCCCATCGATGCCTTATTTTATAGTTGGGGAAACTGAAGCACAGGGAAAGAAGGTGACAGATTCACCTAGCAAAGCCTTTCTAGGGCTAAGGCACAGGGCACAGCACATGCTTGCCAGTTGTGCTGATAGGAGCGAACTGCAGGGTGCCCAGCACTTCTGCAGACCAGTCCTTCCAGTTGAAGACCACCTCAATCCAGCCTGGTCCCCTCCTTGAAGAATCTGAGTTTCAGTGAGCAAGTCCTTCCTTCCTCCAGAGAGGGATACAGCCTGACCACCCCTCTGCAGTGGGAGCGCTGGAGACGTGGCAGTGCTGGAGACATGGCAGTGCTGAGAGGCAGCTGAGCAAGCTCTGAAGCTGCCCAGCAGGAGTGAGTACTGTGCAGTGCCCGACTCGTTGCGGTCCTGGCTGAGGGTCCAGGGCCGGTTCCTCTCCAAAGCTATGCAGGAGAGAAGAGATTGCTACCTCGCTCCTGGGAGCCCTACAAAGCCAAGTGTGTGAAATTTTAGGGACAATTAGGGACTAAGCTTGGTTTTACATGCGTCAGGACTCTCTTATGGCTACCTCCATTCCCATAGGTGGAATAGAGAGCTCCATGTGATGGGCAGTGTTGTGCTGGAGCATCCAAGCTAGTCTTTGGCTATGGACAGGTTCTCAAACCAGCTTATGTGGGGTTTTCACTTCCCCCTCGCTTTCAGGAGACAGAGAAAGGGCACTGCACTGCCTGGGCTCTGGTTGTAGACCTTCATCTCCAGGAAGCCCTTTACAATTTCCCCTAGGCTGGATTCCAGTAAGATCTTGTTTTTATCCAGATTTAATTACCTGTAAAGACAGACAAGCCTCTTCCTTGCCCCTTGGGAAGCCCAGCCAGCAGGGTAGCTTCAGGTATTGGTACAAAGCCAAACTGCAGCCCGGGTTGGTGAGCCCCTGAATTGCACAGAAATTTCCATTGTGGATGGAGACAGATAAATGTGTCAAGGGACTGAACTAAGCAGCACTCAGAATCAGTGACACAGCACCTGAGAGAGGCAGATCCCCCTTCGCAGGCAGCGGGAGGTTTACCGGGCTTTGTAGTTGAATGCCTATAATCCCACAGCGACTTCTGCCAAGGGTCTGCCTGCAGAGCAGTGGGTGGCAGCAGCAGAAAGACACTTCCTAGCAGTGTGCTGGCAACCAAGTAGCTAAAAGCAGGACTGACTGCAGGTGCTTCTGTCCTGCAAAGCAGCAGGAGCAGAGCAAAAGCTATCCTCTTCACCACCCCTCATCAGGCAGGACCAGGCTGGAGACTCAGGAAGGATTAGCATGAAGATTAGAGAGCATCTTTTGGGGGGGGGAAGGCAGGAAGGTGAGACAAGGTTTCTTTCTTCAGGAAAAGAATCATGGTTACCTGGGTATGCTGTTGAGTGTTGCCCCGGAGTCCCTGCTGGGACCTGAAGGAGTCAGGCAGACTGTGTGTCTTCAGTCCCTGGAAAGAGATGGCGAGCAAGGAGGAAGGAGGTCTGTATTGCTCTCCGAAGCCTGTGCCTGCTGTCCTGCACATCTGTGAAGCATGTCACATCCCTAATGGGCCAGATGCTGAAAGATGCCGAACATCCTTAGAAGGTCAAGCTCAGATGGCAGAAAACCCTGCTGGCTAATTCTGAGACACAGAAGTGACAGGGCCTACACAACAGGAGACCCCTGGGAGGCAGAGCGGCATCTGAGTCAGCCATCTCCAGAGAAGGATTTGTTGATGGCTGGGCTAGTTTTCACCAGCTCCACAGCTGGTGGCAGTTTCTGCACTTCATGTGAGAAGCATCTTGTGTGGCTGACATGCTGGTCCCTGGAGGGGAGCCAGGGGAATGGGACCACTCCTTTCTCACTGGGGGTTGACACCTGTGGACCTTAACCAAGCACTCTTTGCACTGCAGTACCATTTTCCCAGGAATAAAAGGGGCCCAGCATCAGGAGAGAGCTTGCAGGCCCAGGGCTGGGGGATTGAAGTGTCTTAAGCATCTTATCCAGTCACCTTCCCAACTCATGCCTGCCTGTGAGGCCAGGGCATGAGTGGGGCCCCACAGCTCATTGCCTTATAGCAGGCTGCTAGGCAGGTAAGCACAGTATACTTCCAGGGCAGTCACTCCTGATTTACACCATTGTAAAGAGAAAGGATGCAGCTTTGATTAAACCTTGTTCTAAGTCCTGGGAGGGCCAAAGTGATGGAGGACTAGGATAAAACTCTGAGATCTACCATAGACTCCCTGGAGGACTGTAGGTCAGTTGTATAATTCCTCCGGGTCCCAGTTCTCCTACCCAGAGAAGCTGGGGTACCTCCTGCCTTGGCTATGAGGAATACAAACCTTTCAAGGCTCAGACTGCTCCTGCTGACCATCACAACATCCAGGAGAGTAATGGAGTTCCACATGCTGCTCTGCCAACTGCCCCAACCCTGATCCTGGGTTGGCAAAACTGCCCATGGAGCAAAGCTCACATTTCCTCTCCAAGTCTCCAGCTATAACACAGCATCCAACTCCCTCAGCCTGTGGTGGTGTTAACCCTGACAGCCTCTGTGCTTTCCAGGCATTCCTTGGAGCATTCTCTTCCCTGCTGGGAGGAACGACAATCGCCCACTGCAGCAGGACAGCAGAAAGGCCGGTGCGCTCGCTGAGCGGTGCAGGAGAGCATCCTTCATGGGACAATGGGAGCAGTGAGCCTGGGGCTTCTGCAGGCGGGAGAGCGAGCCATGCAGGACGGCTGAGGTCATGGGTCTCCAAACGGGAACAGCGCTGAACTTTTATGCACATGCCCTTTTGTGCTTGCCTCTATTCATGCCAGGAAGGAAACTGCTTTCTCTGTATCCATCTTTCTGTCAGAAAATCCTCAGCCTCTGAATAAATTTACTCTCAGATCTGTAACCTGTTTAGCACCAAGCCTGTCTAATGGAAGGAGGTGAATGAGTCTGGAGGGCTTTATTGGCAGGACACTGCTCTGGAGAGGAGGCTGGCTCGCTTGTTATTGATGGGACACTTCACTGGTGGAGATAGCCTTGAAGATGGGGAGTCAGGCAATGGTGGATAGTCCAAGATTGCAAACTTGGCTATAGGCTTGGCCCTAATGTCTGCCACTGCCCCTCTGCCCTGTACCCATGGGCAAATTCCCAGTATCCACTTTATTTCTGCAACAGTTGCCCTTCTGTAAAACACAGTGAAGTGTCCCTCTCTCTCCATGGATGGTGAAGCAGAAGTGTCCTCTTCCCTTGTGTTTAAGGCCCAGATCTACTTGACTGCCTATAAATAAGTAGACAGGTAGGCTGTGAAAAGGACACCCCAACAGAGTGCTTGCTCAGCCTCTGCTTTCTGTCATTGCAATGATGGTGTAGACAAATCCTTGGCTCCTTTGGCTGGGCTCCCCAGAGGCAGTTGTTAATGCTGCTCTCCCAGCTCTTCCACTGAGCTGTCTCTGCCTACTGCACTTGTATAATCAGAAGTTGTAAAACCACTGACAAGTCCATAGACCAGAATGAAGATTACATGCAACATTAAAATTAAAAATGGGCCAGACTTACCAAGCTGTCTTCATTAGGCAGCTGTGTTTTATTTGTGGCTTTTACTGCCGAATAAATAATCTTTCAGGTGAGTTAGTTAAGCTGCCCTCAGGAGCAAGAGAAGGTGGGGAGGAGAGACAGTTCTGCGTGGCCACTGGGGATTCTGCCACAAATCAGCCAGTCTGGGAACCACAGAACTGGTGTAAAATCAGGATGAAAACCTTAAAAACTCACCAACATTCCCTGAGTCCTCAATGCAAAACTACACAGAACAGTCCCTTCCAACATGAGCCAATGCAGAGCAGGCTTCAGTGCTGAGAGTAAATTTAGACATTTGAGCCTCTGCCTCTGTCACCTTCTTCACAGCCATTCACTGGTTGTCTTCTGCATTCACTTGGTTCCTCAGTTTTGTTTCTCTCTTTTTCTGCCAGACTTTAGAAATGGTCATAGGGAAAGCATTAAGAGAAGGCACTGTTGTGGATACTAAAGGGCAGGAAGGCAGAGCATCTGTGCCTAGGCATATTCCAGGACTTATATGGAGAAAATACACTGGTAATGCACTCACCCAGCTTTCAGTGCTTGTGGATCATGTTTCACGTGGCTACGGCCAAAGTCATGGTTGCTGATAGAAACTACAAAGCATTAGTGGCTTGGTCTGACTTCTCATCAGAACCAGATGAAGTCTTGTATTCTATTTTAATTTTCTCTTTGCGATTCTAGGCTCTTTCAAACCACAGGCTTGAAAGGAGTGACATTTGTTCCCCCAGGGATCAAAAAGTTTCATGCAAGTCACTGCAAAATGAGGGAAGTGATGCTGCCAAGACTGCCAGCAGAAGAGAGTCAGGGTGAACCTAAATTTCCCATTTGCTTCCTGCCTGTTCTGGGCTGGGGTTCTGTCTCCCTGATTACTCCTTGACTCCCTGACATGCCTGGTCCAGGATCATGGTTAACACAGAAATCCAGCCCTTCCACTTCTACAACTGCCAGACTGTGTCAGAAAAGCTCCTCAGTGCTAATGAGGGAAGATGAGATATAACTAGGTAAGGTCAGGTATTCTCTGATTATCTGCTTCCTCATCAGAAAAGTGCTTTAGTGAAACTGAAATTCTTTGCAGAAAGTGTTTTCATAAATAAGTCAATTTTTACAAGAAACCCAATAACAAATTTATCTGTGGGAAAGAATGAAAGATGGCAAATCATCCCATTTCAACATTTCCAAAATGGAAAAAATGTGCCACTTCAAATTAGAAGACATAATTTTGTTCAGAAATGTAAGTTAACTGATGTTACAAAGATCACAAAGGCTGAGCTTGTATGGGTGTAGATAGTGAAGGAGCCCTTGTCCTCCTCCTGCTCAAAGAGTTCAGACTGAGCTCAGCTGAATGAACTTCATCCTTTTAATACAAAGCAGGTCTTTTTCCAATCTACCCTTAGACTTTTAAATACCGTTCATTGCAAAGCCAATGCTGTGAGCAAGCACATTACACATTTTGCACATTATACCAGATAATAGCTTGAAAAATAAACTGTATGGGAAGTGGGGCCTCAATTGTGAGACACCTGCTAATCTGGTCCCCAGCAGGGTGGCAACCTTTCCCTTTGTGTGTGGCGCTGCTCTGCTGCAGCAGATGTCTTTGGGTAGGGGCAGAACATCCCATGTGGGATGCCAGACCAGCCAGGCTGATGGCACAGGGCACAAAGGAAGAAGAATAGCAAGGGGCAGTCACGGAGCATCAGATCTGGATGCAGATGTTGGCACTGATACAGATTTGTTTCTTGGCCCTAGTTTGTCATTTAGGTTTTTCCATGCTTCTCGTCTCCCTGTCTGGAAAAAAGGGAGAAAACCAACTCATGACCCCCCTCCCCTGGGCATGTGACAAGGACGTGTGAAGCTAGCGAGGAGATCCTATACAATAGCAAAAGAGGTTATTTAAGCCTTGGAGACTGATATGGTTTCACTGGCACAGATGTTAGACAATAATAAATTCTCCGTGTCAGGCTTCTGCACTTCAGACGAGACAGACGGCAGGACAGAGCCCACAGCCGTGCTCGGCAGCGCGCCTGCAGCCTGGCTGTGCCTCGACTCCCCGTGCAGCCTCCAGCCTCCCTGGGCTGCTGCGGCGTGAGGTGCTGCACGCAGAGCCTGTTGTGAGCACGAAGGGCACTCCCCCACCCCACAGCCCCACAGCCGGAGCGATTGCTGAGAGCTAAGTGCTCCCCAGGGAGGCAGCAGGAGAGTATTCATGCTGTTTGTCTGTGTGTGTATACATGTGTTTTTTCCCTGGAAAGAAAAAAATAAATCATTCTGGACTCATCTGTCAGGGCATGAGGGAGCTCCCGCCTTTGCGGCACAGTCTTGCCATGAAAGACTTGTCACCCCATGACTCTGGAGGGCCACAGCACGAATAACTGTACTTGTCCCCAGCTGTGCTTTTAAGGAGGCGGTACTCATTTGTATAATGTCCTATTGTTATGGGATTTAATTAGCTGTGGTTTGTTTGCTCAGCAGACACAAATGAGGTTTTAATTTTTTGTGTACAGTTGCAAGGTGGTTTTTATTCATCGCATCAGGAGCTCTCTGAGGCCTCCCACATCAGAAAACGCCTCCAAAAGGATGGAAAGGGCCAGACAAAACCAGGATGATACTCCGGAAGTGGCAGGGTAGGTTGCAGCTTTAATATGAGCTGGGGTTATTTGTCACACACACATGGCACTACAGCATGCCCTTCCTAGCACCTAGGAAATGTCCTGGTTGCAGAACAACATACTGCTGGGCAATGAGTGACTTAGGAAAACTTATTCTCAGCAATAGTGCCAAAACAATGCAAGATTCCTAGGATCACAGCCCATGCAAGTACTGGTAGTAGTAGAGGTGTTGAAAGCACAGAAGGAGGTGCTCAGCATGGGAGAAATTCTTCTGGAAGTTGGACAGTTGGCTTCATCCAGCCTGAGAACCAGTCAGCAATATTGGAAGAAACTTGCAAAAGCCAGTAGAGAAAGACAGAGTGTTAGACACAACTGCGCAAACATTTTTTTTGGTATTACTTTTATCCTTTTCTCTGCCTGCTTTCTACCTTTGCCACCTTCTTTTGCATTTGCAGTCTTGTTGTCTCTATCAGAAAGCCCCAAGTCACTCTTCCTCCCAGCAAAAAGAGAGTGTGTAGATGCTGAGAGGGGCTGGGGAGCCGGCCTAAGTCTCTCTAAAACTTTCCAGAGCCTCATTTCCTTCTGTGCTACATTGTCTTTCCTCTCTACTCTCTTCAAGCACCCAGGAGCAAAATGGCATTTACTTTCTTGGTTAACGTCAATATTTACTTTCCTTTGGAACTGTCTGTTTAATAATAATTCTCAAGCACAGAGGTGAGGTGAGGCCTCTGGGACCAGCTCTGTGAGCTCAGGCTGGGGAGGGTGGTCCTGGCACTCACTTTTTCTCTACTTTTCCTGGAAGACGTTCTCCTGAGGTTGGAGCAGTGAAGGGGAAATGCCTGGACTCCAGGATCCTCACACATGGTTGCAGATAGACTTTTGACTTTGGTGGGATGCCAACGCATCCGGTTCCTACTCCCCTATGTTTTTCTTCACTCCCCTTCTCTCTGTGATGAATGCTGTCTGTGGGACAGGCAGCTGCAGAGGGAGATGCAATTTTTCTTAGCTTGCCAGCCATCAATCTCCTGAACAATACTCAGCTAATGAAATGGCAATGTTATCACAAGCCTGTCACCAGCAGTAATGGGGCAATCGTTAGAAACTCAGACCAGACTGAGAGAAAGCAAGAAAGACTTCAGAGCTTGTCTTCAGAGTGTGATTCCTGGTGAACTGCTTTTGATGAACTCTGGCCACCCTTTAGTGCAGAACCAAGAGCCCCCGTTTGCTGGCCACCTTCTCCCACTTTGAAAGGAACACCTTCCTCTTGTACTGGGAGAGGACAGAAGTGTCCACACATGAACACATGAACAGACACTGTCCTTTATGACCACACTTTGTTTTCATCTGAATTCACAATGTGGACACCTGTAGTCATCTAAGAAGGCACTTTCTCCTGTGTCCTGTGGGAACTGACATTGCTAAGTGGGCAACAAATTTTTTGATTCTTCTTCCCTTGAAAACCAAGTGGTTTTTAAGTGCACAAGCTGTGCCCTGACCTGTTGCTATTCCACCCCCTGCTTTCCCCTGCTTGGCCTTCTTTGAATGGTATTTTGCCCCTGAGGCCTTTCTGTCCATGTTCTCAGTAGATCCCAAGCACAAAGCACGGTGAAAGAATGCTGCTGAGTAGTGCTTTGCCTCCTGACTAGCCTTTCTGCTTTGCATGGCTTGTTTTTGTTCTGAGTGATTAAATGCAGACTGGTGATCTGTTTTCATTGTGAGGACATGGAGCTGATGACAGATGGGGACACACTTGGAACCTGCAGGAGGCATTAATCAAAGCAGAGGTGTTGCCTGGGCCATGCTGCATGTGCCATGGGGCAGACTCTTTCCTTTAATGGTGAAGAACTTCCAGTTAAAATAAAACCCCTGTATGTGTGAACAGATGGAAAGAGCAACTTAGAGGAAATGAGAGATGAGGGGAAGATACCAAAGGGACAATCTTTTCCTTAGCCAGGACTTTGGACTGCCTCCAGACAGGAAAGATGAGCTACCCTCTAGGTCTCATCCTGCTTTGGATTATGCTGAGAAAACGACAGGTTGCCTGCGGCTGTGACCGGCTTCTCTGCAGGATCAGCAGGAGAAACACTGGCTCGCTCTCCAGGTGTCCTGCCACCTGAGGCACTAGGAGGCTGAGCACAGGGGCAGCAATCCCCGAGCTCTCCTTTTTCTGAGGTTATTGTCTCTGCTCAGCAACCTGCAGCAACATCCTGCTGATGATACGGACGACTATCTGGCTGAACAAACATCGAGGAAGTTGGTAACACCTCCAACCAGTGAGAAGTGCTAGAAATATAGGTGTTACGTGCACACTCTTTCTTAGTAGCTTCTGTGTGTATCAGGTACAAGTTAAGAAAGTGCTGGGGGTGTCAGGGGATGCAGAAGTTAAAAAACACAAGATCTCTTCAGCTAGTGCAAATCTGCTTAGTCCACCTGAGGTCACTGGGGCTCCCAGGATTTCTGTAACAGGTGGATCCAGCCAGATTGCTTCATCCTTTAGAAATCGTGGTTTACATGACTGCTCCCATTCTAGGTCTTGGCTGGAAAAAATGGTTCTTTTTTGTAATAATTGTCACTGAACACTGGAAAAAAAAATGAGAAATGACCAGAATATAACTTCTTGAGAGTGCTGTAAAACTTTTTTTATTGTTTATTTACTTTAGGAAAAAGAAAAATCAAAGAGAAGAGTAGTAAGAAAGCTGAGACTCTGCAATGAGAGAAAAATGCAATTTTCTTTTTAAAGCTTTCTGATTTTAAAGTGACATACAGAAAAGTATAAATGGTTCTAGAAAACTTCACCAAAAAATAGAGACAAGAGAAAATAACTACAACGAAGGGCAGTATATCGAGGGTCATATCTGCCTTCATCTCCTGTAAAACAATATTTGCTGCAACAAAGGCATGGATATTTTAGTTATTTATTGTCATGTCAGCCACAAAATATGAAGAAAATAAAAAATTATAATTAACCCTGGATGTAGTCTAGTGGCTGAGAGAACAAGACTGTCCTAGAGCATCATACTTGAATGCACAAGCAAGCAGGGATGAGGAGAGCAGAAGGCTTAGAAAGCCAGCCACATACTGAAAGGAGTCATTGCTGGATGGAGTCACATGGAAAGAAAAGGTTTGTGACACAAGGGAAGGGGTGAGAAGGAGGTGGGCAAATGTGGGTATCCCTTCCATTGCCTCTGTCCATGGCTACATCCTTCCCTGCACTGTCCTGTGCAGAAAGCAAGCAGCTAAGTCCAGGGCAAGTTCTGATGAAAAGAGCCTCCAAATAAGAAAAGTGGGGCTGGTCCCTTCTCTCCACTTGAAGCTGGTCCAGGGAGAACAGAAAGGTGCCATGGCCAAATGAGGTAATTGATTTCTTTAGAAAATGAAAATAAAACTGTTCAGTTTACCCCAGCTCTTTGCTAATTGCTTCCACTTGTTTTCCCCACTTTTTCTGAGACAGGGTGTCCTTGTGGCTAATTTCTGCCTTTTGTTCTGTGTTGCCATGGAACCGGTGGCATCAGGTGCCTTGCAAAGATGATGATGGAAAAGACAGTTGTGGTGTGCCTTGTCCACCCTGCAAACTGTTAGACACAGTGAGCAGTTGGGCACCCCATGCAAGAATGTGCAGCACCTCACCAGACAAAGAGGATAGACAAGCTGTGAGTAGTGCTGCAGATGGCCAGAGGGAGCAATGCCAGTTTTGCATAACTCACTTGGCTTTTTGGAAGCACAGCTGAGAGGCTGTTGAGCTGGAAAGGGGCAGAAACATTTCCTCCCACCTTAGCTGGGCTTTGGTCAAGAGTTGTTCTTGAACTTGTCCCTTCTTGTCATGTCTTCAAAACGATCAGATGAGATGCCCAAGATGGGATCCCCACCAGCACTCTTGGTGTTAGATCCCACCCACCAAGACGATCATGACTTAGCAGCAAGCGAGAGGGTCTCCATAGCCATTTGCCAGCAGCTTTCCAGAAGTGGGATTCTCATCCAGCACTGGTCACAATAGTCAAGGAGCAACATGGCTGGGTGTAGCTAGAGGTGCTGGGACCTTTCCCTGGCAGCAAGAGGACCTGGGAGTCAGGAAGAGCTCGAGGAAGGCGATGAGACCGTCGGGGAAGGTTAGCTGAAGCAGCGGTGGGAGCCGCAGGCCTGTCCGGTGGCACGTTTCAGCACCCGGACAGCACCCGGACAGCACCCGGGCAGCGCCCGAACAGCACCCGCACAGCACCCGGGCAGCGCCCGAACAGCACCCGGACAGCACCCGGGCAGCATCCGAACAGCACCCGGACAGCACCCGGGCAGCATCCGAACAGCACCCGGACAGCACCCGGGCAGCATCCGAACAGCACCCGGACAGCACCCGGGCAGCATCCGAACAGCACCCGGGCAGCACCCGGGCAGCACTCGGGCAGCACCCGGGCAGCATCCGGGCAGCATCCGGGCAGCACCCGGGCAGCACCCGGGCAGCATCCGAACAGCACCCGGGCAGCACCCGGGCAGCACTCGGGCAGCACCCGGGCAGCACTCGGGCAGCACTCGGGCAGCACCCGGGCAGCACTCGGGCAGCACCCGGGCAGCACTCGGGCAGCACCCGGGCAGCATCCGGGCAGCATCCGGGCAGCACTCGGGCAGCATCCGGGCAGCACTCGGGCAGCACCCGGGCAGCATCCGGGCAGCACTCGGGCAGCACTCGGGCATCACCCGGGCAGCACCCGAACAGCACCCGGGCATCACCCGGGCAGCACTCGGGCAGCACCCGGGCAGCACTCGGGCAGCACCCGAACAGCACCCGGGCAGCACTCGGGCAGCACTCGGGCATCACTCGGGCATCACCCGGGCAGCACCCGGGCAGCATCCGGGCAGCACCCGGGCAGCACCCAGGCATCACCCGGGCAGCCGAAGCCGGGGCCCCGCCCACGCCCTGCTGCCCCCAACGCCTGCAGCGCAGCGGGGTGAGGAGCCCTGCGCAGTTTTTCCTTTATCGTCCTGGTACCTGTGCCATGGACGAAGCCACAGTGCTGGTAACCTGCGGGGTCCCAGCCCCCAGGTGGGCTAATGGCACTCCTGAGGGTCGTGGTCACTTCAGTGAGGTTTGTGGGGATCTGGGGGTGGCATAAGTGCGAGGAAGAAGAGGTCTTGTGAAACAGGGGAGGTGGCAGACAGCATCTGCTGGGAGAGTGCTTCACACGCAATCATGCCACAGATAGACACTAATAAGCAAGATTTAAAAGCGCCAGATACCCACCACCTTTTTCAAGTGAGCGTGATGTCAGCTCTTCCTCATCCCAGTTTGTGGACTGAGTGTTCAGAGTCTCCTTCAATCCAGCCCACAAATCGTCTTGTCCCTTTTATGTCTTCTCTTCACGCAGTTGGTACTTGTCATTAACACATTCTATTAGTCTTTGTTCCCCACCCCAAGTAAAAAAAAGTCTTAATAAAATGTCAGAACACATACTGAGCAGAAGAACAAATTGTTAATGCGTTCATTAAACAAATACACTTCTCCCCTGGTCTTTGGATGGAAATTAATTACCCTCCTGGAACTTCAACCTGGATGTGTGCTTTGATTGACAGCTGGAGGTTGTGTCTGAATCCTTTTTCTAGGGGCTGAAGTGAGAACTGGCTTGACGGCACTGCAGAGCAGAGTCTAACAGCTTGCTGGGTGTGATCACCCCAGTATGGTTTCTGATGTGCCTCAGCCCTGCCCCAGAAAAAAACATGCCAAGGCCAAAGTCACACTGGCCCATTTACAGTTATGGAGGTTGGCTGTTAATTGCAGCATTTTCAGTCATGAGGACAGGTGATGGCAGGGCTCTGTGAAGGGCTCTGAGAAGGGGTGAGACAACAGTTCACAGAAGGTGGGTTCACTGGTAGCTGCAAAGCACAAGAACAACAAGCTTGCTAAATGCTACCAGCAGCTTGTGGGTTTTCTTATTGGCTTGTGGCACAGCTAGAGGCAAAATCCTGGGCTAGCTGAGTCTTTTGTCATACTTACATTCATTTCCTCTTCCTGTCTCCCATTGCCAGAGCCGTAGGAGGGTAGGATTCCTCTTTATCCTAGAAATAAGTTGCCCTTAGACCGGGCCAGATGCTTAACCCCATGCACAGGGCATTGCAGCACCTCCCTACCACATCAGTGCCTGCAGCACTGGAGAAAGCCACTCCCAGGTCCAGATCCAGCATTCTCCACAGGGCCAGACTGATGACCTGCTGCCAGCTTGGGCTGCTGATGTTTGTAGGACATGTAATTGCAACCCCCATGATATGGGTGCACTACTAGTCCACGAGCATGCAATAATGAACCTTTTAGCTGGGAGCAGAGAGAGGGAGAAAGAAAGAGAATGAATGAGCTAGGAAAGAGAGGATGACTACAGATTCAGTTAATTAATAAAGGGATTGCAGAAAGCAAGGTGAAGAGACAGTGGTAATTTTATGCACTGCCAGTCAGGCCCATTTGTCCTGGGAGCAGCTCCAATTTCTCTCTGAGCTGTTCCTTTTCTTTAGAAATGGAGCTGTGAAAGGGAAAAAAAACCCTGATTAAAATCAGCACCCAAACTGACAAGGAAAAAAGCCATTTTAATCTCTACATCTGTAGATGTATCTTCTCCCAAATAAGTGAAACAAAGGGGAATTTAGAATATTGGCCAGTCAAACAGAGCAAAGGCTGAAATCATCCAGACTTTTATAGTAGTCTTGTCATATCCCAGTCCTAACCACAACAGAAAGCCAAATTTCTTCTTTACAACTACTAATTCCCACTCATCTATGCATCTATCCACTCCGCCCTCATTCACTCCCCATTCATTCATGACCATTTAAGAGCAAGCCTCCCTTAAAATCCTTGTTAGCACTGTAATCTTGATGCCTTATCCTACAACTGGTTCAAATCTTCTTCCTGCTATTAAATATTCCTAATGCTGGATCATAATTCATACCCCTGCCCTAGCCTGAGCTGAACCCAGAGGAAGAGGGAGTTGCTACTCTGCCAGCACCACATACTGGGCCTCTATTGCTTTTAAACCAACCTTTTAGCAGATCCATGAGCATCAAGGAGGAGTGAAATGTACTTGATGATGTTGCATAGAGCTTCAATTTCTGATTGAGGAGAAAAGAAAGTTATTTGGGGAAGACAGCTAGGAAGGACATTCCTGTGTTTAAAAGCAGGCATGGATTTTCCCCTGCAGTCAATGGGAACTCATTGTGAAAAGGCTGGTTATGCTTTAAGACCATGGGATGGGGACATAAACAGGAAAGTGTAAGTATTAAATTCTGACTGAGCAGTGTTTGGAAGGGGATGGATGAGACAGTTTTGCAGTGAGTCTCTGGGCAGGTGGATGTGTTTGCCTATGAATTCCACTTCACTACAAACAATTCCCTGCAAATGGGTCCAGTGTCTGGGCTCCTGAGCAGTTAGTGCACATCCAGGTCACACTTCTGCCCTCGACGGAGATGCTCTGACCAGCTGTGGCGGTGGCTTGGTAGAAGGGTGAGTGGGACTGAACACATGAAGCACAATTTGTGCATCTGCATGCAGTTGCAAACTGCTAGTATAGGAGTATTTCTGCTGCAGAAGGCAATTCCCTTGTTTTATCCTGTCCTGTCCATCCACAGCTTGGCCAAGGGAAAGCTAAGGCCTGGTCAGAGTAGACATTAGCTAAGGCAGTAAACACGAGCACTCAGTTAGGGCTGTTTCGGGTACCACCAAGGGTTGTCTCCAAGGGAACACACCAGAAAGTTTCAGGAGCAAAGCCAGTGTATTTCTTACAGAGGATTAAATCTGATGGGGTTGCCCCTAAGCACAGGGTCTTGCACAAAAGGCTCAGAGTATTCATGTCTATTCAACCTCCTTTAACTTTCCTTTACCTCCTTTAACTGAGTGAGCAAAATCCCCTTGTTCTTGTCTTGATGACTTGAGTGCCAAAAGGTGTGCCATTTTTTTTTAACTGAGGCACCAATAGTGTGTGCTCTTTCCTCAGGTGCACAGAGGATATAAACCACTCATCACAGAGAGAAGGTTTTTTCATTTTTGTATTATTGCTCTTGGAGATGAGATGTGTGGGGCATGAGAAATGAAGGTAAGTGGCCTTTGCTGAGTTTTGTTATAAAGGAGAATGCTCTGGCTGTTAATGTGAGGAGTGGTGTTGGTGCTCAGTGAAATAAGGAGGTTTGTGTGATGCAGCTCAAGCCTGAGGGGACTCTGAGTTCCCAGCTGTCCTGCTCTTTTACTAGCAGTGGCCTTCTTGAGTTGAGGCTGTAGTTCAGCACAGTTCAGTTCTGGCACAGAAGCCTTGCTCCAGCAGATGTGATCACATTACAGGGAATTATCAGGTAGTTGCACCTGGCTTAGAGAGCTCCAAGAAGGCACGGGGTGCAAAAAGGAAGGCAAAGCACTGGTGGTTTATGAAATTAAAAAGTTTATGGGTGCCAAATCCATGTGCTAGAGAGGAACTGAGAGATGGAAGAAGTCTCAGCAACGTTTTATCAGGAGGTAGGACAAGGAGATTGGAGTTGAAAGCACTGTAGTGCCTGACTTGCTATCTTTTCTCTGCACCTTAGAAAGGCAATTTCTGCCTTTAGAAGTTTGTTAGGCACCTTGGGTGAGAAATATTTTATATGTATTCCATGGGTTCTGCTTGTAGGGGCCTTAGTATGCATAAGGCAGAAAGCCCATCTGGAGAGATCAGATCAAGTGTCACTTGTACCCTACTACAAACAAAAACAGAAGAGGAAAAAAGGACAAAAAGTTGTGACACGGGCTTCAGGCATAGGAAGGTTGAATCCTGAAGATTAAACTGTTTATGGACGCTCTTAGCGAGAACTGGGAGGGCCTGGCACAGAAGTTTTGCCTGAGGAGCAAGCTAGACAGCTATATGCGAAGCCTACAGGGCATCTGTGCAATGGGCTGTGGTATCTGGGCCTCAAGCGATGGAGAGCTGACCTAGCACTGTGGCAGGCCTTGGCTGGCCTCTGAGAGCAGAGCAGGGCTGGACAGCCTAGAGGTTACAGTGGTGGAAGAGGTGTCACAGCTGCTGTGTTCTCCACATGTTGCCCAAACAGTGGTTGCCTGGCAAAAGGCCTTTTTTAAAGAGCAGAAGAGGTTCACTGGGAGATATGCTTCTGTGAGAACTGCTGTAAAGGGGAACAGAGCCTCTCCTCTCTTTCCTCAAGGGAAAAATCTCCATTCTCCATTGAAGGCTGAAAACCTTGATACCTCTGGGCATTAATGTATTTTCAGATGCTGGCTGCAAATGCAATGTAGATCTGGTCCTGTAGATACTGGAGCTGATTGGAGATGCTTAGTAATAATATCACGACTTGCTGGCAGTGGCACAACAGGAAATTGGAGTAGTAAAATATTTCCCTCCTCACTGCATCCCATTTACATGTTTATAATGGAGGTTTTTAAGACCCTAATGAGAAGGAATGCTCATTGTTGGGAGATGATGATTAAAGCAGAGACAGACGTGATTGCAGACAATAACAAAGGGATGTTAATTACATCAAAGGAACCAGGAGGGCAGTGCAGCTGGAGTGGCTGCTGTTTGCCACGCTGTGATTGGGGCTGACCTTGTCCTCCTGATCCTGGCACAGATGTGCTTACCCACAGACTCCACACCTCAGTGAAAAGCAGCTGAGATGTAGCTATGGGTAGATAAGGACAAAGCAAAGGAAAAAGCCCCAAACAAACAAAAAGTCTCTTCCCAGCTGCAGCCTGTAATGAAGGAGGGAGCTGAATTTGTGCATGCAAAGCTGCCTCCTTGTGCTGGGGAGATGGGCATAGCTGGCCTCTGTCTGCCTGTGGGAGAAGTCAGCAGTATTCAGAGCAAGAACAAAGATGCTCAGGAGAGGCAAAAAGAGGGGAAGGGCCCTGGAGACATGGCTGAGAGCTCAGCCTGTTAGGCGAGGTGGACCAGGTAGTGAGTAGATGGGGCTCAGATTAATGAGCTTCTGTTGGGTGCATATAAATCAGAGCCAGCCTTTGAAGCTATGCAGATGTTTCTTCTTTGCCAGCCAAGTTCTCTCCAAATTCTGATTTCTGCTACCTTGCTGGTGGATTAATGCCCCAGGGATGTATCTGCTTGGATGGAAATCTCCATCTGCCTTCCTGTGAGTATAGGGCACAGTGCTGTTCTAGAAAAGGTGTTTGAGGAGATGTACACTTGGTGACAGAAGAGAGATAGGAAAAAAGGGATAAAGGAAAGTGCATGCATATCATTCAGCATAACCAAAAATAGCAGGGGAAAGAGTGAATTAATGGGAGGATGCATGAATGAGTGAAAGAACAAATGAAAAGAGGTCTTTAGCAGTTGCATAGGGCCCAATTTAAGCAGAATAATCCAGATATTTTCTCTTTAAATAAATAAATCAGCAGAGCCCAAAGTGTTTGAGTTCGTCCCAGTCAAAGCCTCAGTATCAAACTTTCATCTATTCTTGACAGAGCAATTAAAGGGAGGGATACAGGCTCTGAAATGTAGCCCAAAGGAGTAGACTGAATATTTAATACAGTTCCAGGCTTTGAAAGTCCCAACAAACCAGTGGAATGGGGAAGCTGATGACAGCCTTATCTTAATAAGGAAACGGAGGGAAAAACCCAGCTGGCACGTGTTCTGCAGAGAGGGAAGGCCTCATTAGAAGGAAAGGCAGTGCAGCACTGGCAGCAGTGTTACTCCAAGCTGTGGCTGGGAGCATAAACACCTGTAAGTGAAGGACAAGAGGGATGTGCTGACAGCCACAGGACCATTCTTGCGGAGCAAAAGGGAAGCAGGTAGGATTGCATTGTGATGCTTTTAGTCAAGTTTGACTAGTGCCTTTCTACTGGAGTGAGGACTCCCTCTAAAAACCAGAGGGGGAGAAACAAAGCATCAGACCTTGTAGGTAGGCTTCCTGCTCACAGATGCTCTAGCAGTGCTATGACCAGAGCAGGGGGGAGGAAAAAGTTTAATCAGTGTGCCTGCCTGTATGCCTCGATACTCAGAATTTGAGTCTGATTTGGCCTGGTCCCTGTGAAAGCAATTAAACCTGCCAATGTGGGGCAGTCAGAGGCTCCTGAAGCAGTAATCCTCTCTCATTCATGCCTGATTTACACTGTTCCTTTGCATCAGTGCAAAATGTAGCACTGGTGCAAAATAACGAAGAACCAGCCTTAAGGGCTGGAGAGGCCACTATAATACTGTCTGCCATGTGCTATCCATGCAGAGAAATTTTGCCTTGAGACTGAGGGAAGAACGTATCCCCGTCATCCTTGCTGGCAGGGAAACACAAACTGGGTAGGAAACAGGCAGCACCTTTCCAGACTGTCTCCTTGGATGCTGTAATAGCATTTCTGAAAATGTATTCAACGGAGAGGGAAGTGGATCTTCCCACCTCTCCTGTCCTATCTTAATATGAGTGCTGGGCAGGAGATGGGTTTTCTGTTTGTGCAGTACTGAATGATTCTGAACAGTGACTAATAGCAGGTTCATGAGGACTCTGGCCATGGGCTCTGCTCCCCTTCAGTGAAAGCATCCACTTTGAGAGAGCTCCAGGCAGCAGAGGTGCATACCTTGCCTCCCCAGGTGTGCTGTTCATGGAGCTGCGGGGCTGGGGTGCTCTGCTCTCTTACACCAGCTGAAAGCCCTTCCCAGCCCAGCAGGCGCCTGTTGTAGCAAAGGAAGTGTCGTTAACTCCAGTGAGCCTTGGGAATGAATGACTGAGACTGAATCAATGAGAGGTTTTAGCCCTTGCACAAAGCCTAATTTAGAGACAACAGTTCAGTTCAGCCTAATGTGCATGAATAGCCCAGGGTCATTCCACCCCTGTTTCTGTTTGCTGCAGGGAAGACGCTGCCTTGCGCTTGCCAAAGAAGTCGCCCTGCCTGCAAGCACAGTCTGTGCTGCGTGTGATCCGAGACTGGGCCCTGAGACACCCGGAGGGGAGCCCAGCAGAGCAGCTCAGCACGGGAGGAAGCTTCAGGTCAAGCTGTGTCCTGTGTTTTGATGCTTCCGTTTTGGTGGTGAGTGTTTCGAGTTTTACAAGCTTCTCCCCTGTTTGGCTGGTCGAAGGCATTTCTTTACCCCTGTCCAGTCATCCATGTAACCTTCATGGGACCAATGGGCACTGGCCACTATTCCAGCTCTGGGTGCTAGAGAGATTGCCTGACATATGGAACATGCTTGGGGCTCTCTGAGACTGTTTCCACAGTGCTAAAGAAATAACAAAATACCTTAGGGCTGCTGAGAGCAATCTTTTGGTCTGCAACCTCTGATCAGCAGCTGTGTCTCTCTGGGAGGAGGTGAAGGCGAGAGCTTGTGGAGGAGGAGAGGAGAGCTGGTGAGTTAGCATGCAGGTTAGCTCAGCTGCCAGAGCTACAGTGGCTCATTAAAGGGATTAGCCACCATCCCTGGCTGGATTGAAGATGGTAGCCATTGTTATCAATAAGTAATCCTGTCTCCAGTCCTCTCTAGTGGCTTGGGAAAGACAGAGAAGAGAGGAAGGATGGAAGGGAAGGAGGGACAGTAAGAAATGAGAAGGATAAATTAAGGGAAGTGCTGGAGGCAAGGAAAAAGTCGTCCCTGAGAGAGGATGACTTGCTGGCTAGCTAAGGAGCAAACTCTATTCCTGCTCCCTGGGCTGGAGGGTGGGCTATGCTCTGCTGAAGAGACAGGAGAGGGTTAGTTTGGAAGTCACAGACACCTCCAACTATTTCACTAGTTTCTCCCTCCCCAGAGCTGGAGGTGCTCATCTCCTACAAAGGATGGCATTGCAAAAGCAAGCTCTGGCATGGGACCCCACTTTGACATACTGTATAGGGCTTGCAACCATCCAAATTAGACTTGCTGGAAGAGGATTGTGCTGTGCAGTGGCTGGGGGATTGAATTTTGATTAGCTCTGACACAGTCGCTTATAACCTTTTCATTAGAAAATTATGTTTAATAGAAATTGTTCTGACACCTCTCAGCAGCATTTTCTTCTAATTCATTACAGACTCACATGGTGGGAAGGGAGGGGAGATAAACGGAAAGGTATCTGTTCAGACAGTTTCTGTTTAGTGGCAATATTTACGCTAATCAGGCTGTGGTGTGAAGTGACTGGAGAGCAGGAGGTGGTAGCGGAGGTGGAAGGAGCAGGAACACAAAACAGAAATGCTAGTGAGAATGGCTTCCTGGAACCCTGAGGCAGAAGAGGAGAAATCAACCCAATGCACACAGCAGGGAAATGTAAACCAGCTGGTAGATACAAAAACCAGACAGACAAGGAATGGGGAGCTGCTGTTGCAGCAGCACAAGAGCTTGTGCTGGTTGCACAAGGGCAGTTGGTGCCAACAGCAGCTGCTACATTTGGGGACCTAAAGCCCAAGTGAGCATCCCCAAGAAACTACCTGCTGATCTTTCTACCCGTGTCCAGCCTTCCACTCACAATTGTTGTATATTCATCTGAGCATCCATGTACTCACCTCTGTTTCTTCTAGTTGCACTTTTATCTATTCTTCGGTCTACAATATCCATCCATCTCTTGTTTACCTACTCACCTATTTGCTAACTTGTCTGTCTATTCCTCTGTCTACAATATGCATCCAAACAGGGGATGATGATGTCTATTTTCTGTTCTGAATTAGAATCCAATGTTGCTCTTTCCTGTGAAACACACTTTTTGAAAGAAGCATTGTTTTGGGCCAACCACAATATTTCTTTTCAATTGTGCCTTGAAAAGATAATAGTATAAAAGCCATGTTCTGACATGGCAGGTCTTAAAATGAAAAACGAAGGTGTTCCTTCCAAACAGTGGCAAAACTATGTTTCTGCTTTATCGAAAGGCACCTCTACCTATTTTTTAATCAAAATTTCTTCCTAAATTTTGGGTGTTGGAGGAAAAAGCAGCAGAGCAAGCATGGAAAATGTCTCCATGTCCTCATCTGCATGATGCAGCCTAGTATCAAAAAGCAAAGGCACATGTACAGCTTACATTTTGGTGTGAAGGGTGTGGGTGGGGATACTGATGTGTCCAGCCTAAAATGCCACTCCAGGCAAGTGCCACGTGGGACAGTACATGGCATGTCTGCATGGTTTGGGTTTCATAGAGGGTAAAAGAGATAAGACTTGGCAGAGAGTTTGAGTTGGTGGCAGTGGTAACAGTGCATTGGTCAAATTAGTAATACAAGGTGCTGCTGTGTGATTATTTGCATTAGTCGAATTCAGGTACAGTAGAGGCTAAGTTCCTGCTATAGTCAGTGGAGAGAGAGGACTCTTCAAAGGGCGGTTGTGTCCTGGTTTTTTCTGTTAATGCAGAAACAACTTACTCTTCAGCCCTGTAATGTCAATATCTCCCTAGACCCCAATCTTTCTTGTGGGCTGCCTTGAACATCTCGGCCAACAGCAGGTTTTTGCAAGTTCGTTGCAGCTTCTTGGAGAGGCCATGCAATCTGGTGAAGAGTGCTGGCAGTTAATCCTCCTGCCCTCTTTTCTCTGACACCATGTATGACACAGAGCAAATCATGTCATCTCAGCCTCTATTTCCATATCTGTATGGTGGAACAGAATACCGTGTGTGGGAACATAAGGAATAAGAGTTATTTGCACAGCTCTTTGAGATCCTTAAAGGGAAAACCCTGGAGAGATGTAAAATATTATTATAAGGGCTGTAAGTTCTTTTCAGGCAGTTAAAGGGATAATAAATTCATTGCCCAGGAGATCTGGTAGTATAAGTTCTGTGCAGAATATGGTAAAAAGGTAAGACTGCTGGAGACCAGGAGCTTTTAAAGATTGATACTGAGCAGAAGGGCAATACAGGCAGGGTTATCAAGTTGAGGGTTATCTTGGTTCTGGGTTAAAGTCAGTGGGATTGAAGGAGATTCTGGGAAGGGTTAGTATGTGTGTGTGCATGTCTTTGGGATGGTTGGTGCTGTGTGTTAGCCCTGGGGTGTGACTCTCAATTGCCTCCCCAAGGATGGGGTTGTGCAGCTTGGAAAGGGGACAGATAGGTGCATGGACAGCCAGGAACAACAGCATGGGGCACTTGTTTATCTTGCTTGAAAACAGAGATACGTTCAGCAATTTTTCCCTAGGCAGCATTAAAAGAAGGGAGCACTTGAAGCTTTTTCTAATTCTCTGTTTCCCTCCTAGCAAAAGGGAATGAACATGAGCCCACCAACTTTTTGTTGGCTAAAGCAGCCATTTCATAAAACACTAAATGTGTCTGGAGCTTGAGAATGTGCTATTACCCTAGCAGTTTGTTAGTATTTAATCACATTGTAGCCAGATATTTGGGCCTAATTTCTCATTTGAATTTCTTTGGCTTCATCTTGCAGTCATTGGATTGTTCTTACGTCCTTTTTGGCAGATTAATGAGGCCTTCAGTACCTGCTATTGTCTCCCCACAAAGGTTTTTATCTGTTCTAGTCAAGTCACTTCTCAATCTCCGTTTGATAAACTAAATGGATTGAGCTCTTTGTCACCCTCCGGGGAGCAATGGATCAGTGCTCTCAGCATGCTCTGCATCGCCTTTGGTCTTCACCAGGGAAAGCAGTTGTCCAGACACCAGCCCCGCATCAGTGAATTCCTGCTATATGCAAGCTTGCTAGCCTGCATGTTTCCCCAGTCAGGTCATTTGTGATGCTCCAGATTTGCAGCATCCTTTGGAGAGCAGGGTGGGAAGCAGTGTTTGATTGCTCTCGTTGGAGCTGTATCCAGTGAAGGAATTGCCTCTCTGCTCCACTGCTGCTTGTGCAGCCAGGAATTGTAGGCACCAGCTGCTGAGTTACTCATCTGTCTCCTGCCCCTGCTTGCTCTGGAGCTACCTACACGCTGTTCCTTGTCCTGTGAAGCTGGAATAGGCCCAGCTTCCCAAGTGATCCAAATCTCTCCCTGAGCAATTTGCCCCCTTTATTGTCATATACCTCTCCTTAGATCTTTTGGCTTTCTGCAAATTTCATTAGTAATAGTTTAATTCTTCATATCAAGATTATTGAGGAAAATTGAGGCCAAGCCTAGAAATGTGTTAGCACCACTCGTGCCTCTCCCTTGTTCAGTGATATGCCTCCATTGACAATGCCTTTCTGAGGAACTGCCAGAAAGCTGATTCTTAATCCATTTAACACATGCTTTACTGATATTGTATAGTGCTAATTTTTTTAATCAGAAGGTTGTGAGATACAAAGTCAAACATCTTACAAGAGCTAAATATATTACATCTTTGCAGTTACCCTTATCAACCAAACTTGTAATCTCATCAAAGAATGAAATCAGATTTGTCTGACAAGACCTATTTTCCATAAAGCCATGTTGACTGATGTTAATTATATTTCTCTCCTTTAATTCTTTATCAATTGAATTGTATATCAGCTTTTCTGATTACTTTGCCAGGGACAGATGTTGACTGGCCTAGATTCCCTGGTTCAATATTGTGGCAGTTGTAAAATGTAGGCACTGGGTTTACATTTTCCTTCTGTGATTTTCTTCCTTTTTCAGGGAACTAGATAGGCATGAGCTCTAATGTGTAGAAGAGCATGGCAGGGAGAGAAAAGATAGCAACCACTTTGTACAAATGTAAGAGGTGGGGGAAAAAGCATACCTCTTGCTTTGGCTATTTGCTGTTGACCACTCTTTGCCTTTTTCTTTTTTAAACCATGGCTGGGATGCCTTATCCGGCGCATATGCTTGCAGGTTAGTGCATCTGTAACATTGATCTTGGCAAGACTTGTCCCTGAAGAAGTGGTGAAAGAGAGTTGCAGGAAACTACCTGAAGTGGGAACTGATGCAGGACCACGTTTAGCTGGTTGGCCATATTTAGGTTGGGAAGCCCAGCTCTTCTGTGTAATGGAAGCACCCAAGGACCCACTGCAAACATTCCTGACATGTGCATTGGGTAGGACCTCTGAGATCTGATTCTGTCATTTGTAACCAGCTCGCAAATGACTTTGCACAAAGATTCTTCTGACCCGAATGTACCTTACTACTACTGTATCTCTTTCACAGTCTCTAACACAGTTACTACTGGCCCAATAATGCACTTACATCCAGTGACCCTGCTGACAGACTGTACGAAAGGTTGTAGCTTGCCTTTTCTTACTACCTCTGATGGCCAGTGACTGGCTGGAGTGGAGATGGTACCCAGTATTAAATAAATATTCCTGTCACCTTGATGTTGTAGGTGGTTGGCCTGGTGTCCCATACTGACCCCTGTGGACCGGGCAGCATGGAGACAAGCGATGGCATTGCCTTCATGTGTCACGGGAGAGACAATGTGAGACTCTGGAGCCGGGGGTGGCTCTATCTGCCGTAATCCGGCAGGAGGAGGCAGTGGGCCAGGCAATCACACAAGGAGCCCAGTGTTTTGGGACTTGCTTTTGACTCTGGAATGGAACAAAGGGCTTTTCCCTTCTTTTCCTGTTTCTACACAGATGAATGTTCCTGGATCTCCCCAAAGATTACACCAGCCCCAAAGACACTTGTTCATGCTTTGAGACCAGATTTATCAGCTGCTAGGCTTGTTCCCACTGGATGCACAGGAGAAAAATTCTTTAAGATGGGTCTTTCTGCCTCAGGGCATTCCAAAGTGCTATTGAACTGGCATGAAGGAGTAGCTACCACCACCCTGTAGCATGGTGAGTTTGTAGGCATGATCTATCCTTGGAGCTCACTGCCTCAAGATATGAAGTGAGGTGAAATACTGATCAAGACTCATGCAAAGCTACCTGGTTTTGGAAGTCCTGAGCACTTCCACAGGTATGTTAGACCTTATTGTGTGTATCCATCCACTTGATCAACTATCTCCATTCTAGTTTTATGCTGCAAAGGTACAAACTATTGCCTACTTGGCAAGAGGGCTAGGATTTATTTAAGTGAGGAAAATTCTGTGGTTTTGTGTAAAGCAGCTGGTACCTTTCCCTGGGAGGAGGTATGTTACCGGACTGTTCTGATCCACTGTCAGTCCCTGCTGTAGCGCTTCTCCTGTGAGGTTCCAGACATCAGAAGCAATCAGCTATCTCCTACTGCCTGACAGTGTTAGATTTTTTTTACCTCTCCTGGTAAGAACTAACCTAGCATTTTACAACTGTATATCTGAAATTAGTAGCAGCTTAATCTCCCTCTGCTGGATCACTCAGAGGTGTAATTGTGCAGAAAAAAGGGTATTAAAATGCAAAACACTCTCCTATACTTTTTCATGTTAAATCCCTTCTTACTTCTATTCTTCTTTTATTTTTACAAGAGGGTTTTTACTTTTTTCTTTCCCCCCATGTATGTGTCTGTGCATCCTTCATAAAGAGAATGAGCTGGGCACGCAGAGAGAATAATTTCAATTTCTACATAAATCTCAGAAATGAATACTTAAATTCAAGCAAAAAATACATTCTTACACCTTTAATTTCCTCTCTATGAAGTATAATGAAAAAGCCTGATTATTTTTAATTCTTCCCTTTAATAATTCAGCAGCAGAGTGATTTAAAGCTGGGGACGATAATTACCTTTTCACTTTCCTGGTAAATGGAGTTTTAATAGAAATGGAAGCTCAAATGCTGGAATTAATTCAAACAGGTCAGCGTCAGGTCATCCATAGCATCTTCTGTATAAATCATTTATCTGAAAAATGGCCTGCTTCTCAATTTCACAGGAATCCCTACCCAGAGGCTACATTTAAAAAGAAGACGCAATGTTTATGTCTTGTAAAGCATGGAGAGGAAAAAAGCCTGTGCAATCCACATCATCTTGGAAGGATTTTTTTAATGCAAATTAAACTGCTAGTGGAAGGACAGGAGAGCCAGGGGCTTGTCTAGATTAGGGAAATTCAGCGGTAGCTACAACGATCATTTACTGTGGAAGCTTATATAGATCCCATTATCTGAGCAGTTTGTGCTACTCAGTCTATTTATCTTCATACTACACCTGCTACACCCATTTTATAGATGAGGGATGGAGGCAAGCAGTGTCATCCAGAGGGAGCAGAGCAGCTGAGACTAGACCCCCAAAATAGGGAGTAGGCTCTAATTACTACCCCTGCAGCCACTAAGACCTTTCGGGGTGGGGGCGTGGGGGGTGGAAATAAAGAGTCTCTTCAACTCAGCCATCCATGGAGGTGTGCTTTATAAAAACAAGGAAGAAAACAGGCCAGTTTAGCCAAAAGTGATCCTGCCCTGGGGATGGTGACCCCGCAGAGCCAGTGTATCAAGCCTTCTCCTGGCGCAGGGAGAAAGGGAAAGGCTCTCATGGCTTCACTGAGGTTCCCAGAGGCTGCGCCAAGGTCCTGTCCTAATGGATTGAACTGCCCAACCACCCCTGTGGGGTCAGGGGCTCTGCTGAAGCGTTTACCCTGAGCAGTCCCAAGGCTGCTTCCAGCTGGGGTTGATGTCTCTGGGCGGGGGGGATGAGCCCAGCACCCTGTTGAAGTGGAAGGGGGTGGGCCAGAAGCAGGGTTTGGCTGGAATCAGGCAAAGCATCTGGGGGTTAAATTTTTCATGAGAGCTAAACATAAGCTGCCTGGTCTCTAATTAAGCACTGGGATGGTGGAACTTTAAAGCACTCCAGCTCTGATTCGCCACAAGTGTGTGGTAATGATTCCTTTTCAAATGTCAAGCAGTTTTGTTTCTATTTCCTTTCATAAATAATTGGTGCTGAGCCGGTGGCAACACCAGCATCCAGCTGGCAGGAGGAGCCCGCGTGATCCACTTCTAGCATCCAGCCATGCACTGGGGCTGTTACAGCATATCCCAGGGGTGCTGCATGACTTAGGGTGCTGCTCCACCCTAAAGAAAAAAGGGAGAGGAGGGAAAAAGCCCTTTCCCCCCGGGTGGAAATATGTGCTTTCCTGCTGTCAGTGCAGGGTATAAGAAGTCATTGCAATTTCTTTGAGGTTTCAGGTTTCATTTTATCAGGTCTTTTGTTTTCACTAAGATTAACCCAGCATTTACAGTGTGCTCATGGCAGGGAACTGTGGCTGCATACTTCAAGGATGGAGGATGGCAAAAGACACGTGCTCTGCTACAGGAATAAGGGGGAGACCTCATGCCTGAGTGCCAGGCAAATTCCAGACAGCCTTTGCTCCAGCACTGGATTACAATGGGGGAGGAGAGGAGTGTGGGAATGAGAGCTAGGTGGATGAATTTTTTGCCATCCCATGTGCTGGTGAAGGAGCCTGGTTAGGCAGGCTCTGAAGTGGGTGTGTGTCGGGTGATTGTTTTTACTGTGGTTCTTCTGGTTCACAAGTCTGTTTACCTTTGTATAATGCAGGATGTCACTCTGCTCGTGCCAGTACTCGCTGGTCAGCCGGCACAGCATTGGGATGTGTCTGACAGGCAAGGCAAATGTGCTCGGTCTCTGCAGACAGAGTGCTCCTGAAGCTCCCACTGAGCTGCCACCAGGCTAGTACTGGCCAGAGCGCCTGCATGTAAATAAGCATGTGCCCAGCTATGCTGTTCTGGCAGAGGTGATGTGGGCAGCCAAGGGCTCCAGATGAGTCCTTCCTTTCCTGTTCCTCTGCAAGTAAGCAGCAGGTCCTGTAGGGATGTGCTGCCCTTCCTGGAGCTCCACTAGTTACTGTGTGTGTTTTCTGCCAGTTAGACTCTATGCTAATACTTCTATACCCATTACCGTTTACAGCCATGTATTATACACCATTGCCTGGGGAACTCAAGCAAATGATTGCATTGCTGGAATCTCAAACTCTGTCGGTAAATACAAATACAGCTTCCAGACATAGGCAATGACCCAATCGGTCATCAAGTCAAGGAGTTCAAACTGATGTCTTTTTTGGGGGTTCTACTTAAAATGCTGCAGAAGTGCTGTATGTTATAAAAATGTTCAATACAAGTTGCAGGTCCCTGTTTAGGCTGATAGACTCCCTAATCGGAAGTTAAATAATGCCCTTTTTCCTTTCCCTCCTTTCTCCCTTCAGGGTTGGCACTGGCAGTACTATAGATGAGAAGTGCATTCAATTAAAGAAAAGAAAGTGTTTCAGAAATGTAAAAACTTTGGAAATCAGATCTTCTGGTGGAAAGGTGACCTGCTAAGGGAGATTCTGCTCTTACTGCAATGATGACATTGATCAACTGTCTTTCAAAGGAATGCCTGGAGTTTTTCAGATTCTCTGGACCTATCCAGCATAGGAAGGCAGATGCTTAAACCCTGATTTTGCTTGTCTGTTACTGTATTCCTTATTTAGCCCCAGAAATATCTGAAGTGGCTATGCTGTTTATCTCAAGAGGGAAGGAAGAAAATAAATCAGACAAAATAGAAGCTGGGTTGTTTGCTTAAGGCATGTTAGACAGGTGTGTACATGGCCTTCTGCCTCAGCTGCAGGGCAGTGCCCTGGCTATATCTATTCCTTGCTCCCACGTGTTAGGTGCCTGCTGGGGACAGCCAGCTTGCTCTGTCTGGGGCCACTAAAGAGAGACCTGCATCATATGCATTTCACTCACCGACCTGCTGGCTGGCTTATGTATAGGAGAAGTCTATGCAAGCCACAGTGTCTGCCAGTGTGCAGCATTTACGTGTATACTATGCACATATAACTATATCCCCATGTGGCTGTCCCATATAATCCAATCCTCCATCATGGGAACAAGCTGGAGCAATGCAATGGGATGCTTCAAACAGCCAGGGCTGCTTGTTTCCCAGAGCTTTTCCCCTGTGCTCCTTGGTGTCACTGCTCTCTGAATCACTGCTGGTTGCTTTGCTCTGGCAGGGCAGCTTGCAGCCTCTTGTACAAACAGGCCTTTCCCCTCTCCTGTTGCAGTAATGATGTTTATTGAGTTGCACACATAACCACTCCTGCATTTTTCATGGGTCTGCTCTCCAGAGGCAGTGTGGCCTGCTAATCAAACAGCACCAAACCAGGCGATTGCTTCTGCTCCCTACTACAGCTGATAATTACCCTCCTTCCTCTGCAACAAGCTCTGACAACTGCCACCCATTGGTCACTAGCCACAGATTTAATTGACAGGTGGTCTATCACCTCTGCTCATGCAGGCTCTCTGATTAAGTGTCAGGAGAAGGTGGATGGTGCCCTGTCTGTCTTTGAGCAAAGGAGGGGAGGAAATGGGCTGTGGTGTATGGCTGGGACCCAACCACCGATGGTGTTATTCATCCTGTGATAATAAACTCTGTCTTTTTCTATCCTGTCCTCTTACAGCAGTTCAGCAGAGAGTGGTGGCCCTGATAGTAAGGCCTCATCTTACCAGCTCTGCTCTGTGAGAGGACCATGCAAGGTGGAGAAAGAAAAAAGGGTGGAAGGGATGTTCTCTTAAAGCAGCCCAGCAAGAGTCTGCTGCATGAAATAGTCCCCTGCATTTGAAGGCCTCAACCTTGAAAGCAGTGAGGTAGCAATCCTGCTTTCCATAGAACAGAGTTTTTAGCAGTCAGCAGGAAGAATGAGGGAGGGTGGTTTCTGGTGCTCTGGAGCTAGTGCTCCAAGCGCTGCAATGCTCCTGGGTACAAGGTCTGCCAGAAGATACCCCTTTCCCTCCATACCATGTTTGACTTCTCAGAAGGTAATGATAGATGCCTTTGCAAGGAGGAAAGGTAGGAGACTGTGTGCAGTTAACCATGCAGGGAGCATTGCATTATTTCCTCCGAGCCTGGCCAGAGCTCTGCAGAAACCTGCCCTGGGGGACTCTAAGAACCACTGCTCTGCCCTGGAGTTATGGGAGAGCCCGAAGGTGTGGCAGAATTGCTAAAGTGCGGCTAGCGGTGCTCATGCGAGTCCCTGGGCCTTGTTCCTGGCCAGCCAGCTCAGGAACTGCAGAAACCCCTCCTTGGCAGCATAGCACAGAGGCACGGCTCCTGCAGCCATCGGCACGTGGTGTGGAGGCTTCTTAGAGCTCATCTGTTAAAGGGGAGACAAAGCACTGTGTAGCACTGTCGTGGTTTAGCCCCAGCCAGCAACTCAGTACCACGCAGCCGCTCGCTCACTCCCCCTGCCCCGATGGGATGGGGGAGAGAATCGGAGGAGTAAGAGTGAGAAACACTCCTGGGTTGAGATAAGAACAGTTTAAAAATTGAAATAAAGTAAAATAGTAATGCTAATAGTAACAGTATAATAATGATAATAATAATAATGATACACGAAGCAAGTGATGCACAATGCAATTGCTCACCACCCGCCGACCGATACCCAGACAGTTCCCGAGCAGCGATCGCTGCTCCCCGGCCACCCCCCCCCAGTTTATATACTGCCCATGACGCCGTATGGTATGGAATAGCCCTTTGGTCAGTTTGGATCAACTATTCTGGCTGTGCCCCCTCCCAGTTTCTTGTGCGCCTGGCAGAGCATGGGAAGCTGAAAAAGTCCTTGACTAGCATAAGCAGTACTCAGCAACAACTAAAAACATCAGCATGTTATCAACATTCTTCTCATGCTAAATCCAAAACACAGCACTATGCCTGCTGCTAGGAAGAAAATTAACTCTATCCCAGCCGAAACCAGGACAAGCACCCAGGCATGCGCCTTTGCTGTAATGACCCAATGCAGCAAGTGGCCGTGGGTGCTTAGTTGCTGGCCTGGATTAAACCACGCAACTGGATACTCTAGATGAGAAGAAATAAGTCTCATGCTATGGAAACATGGTGAAATCTGAAAAGTTGTGTTCCTGTTTCTCTCTCCCTGCGTGGTTCTCAGTATCCTGCCTGAACGACATGTGCACTGTCAGGGCTCATGGTTGTATGCCATCTCTTCATCTCTCCCCTGAAATGAAAACGTGTCCTCCAGACAAAGAAGCAACAAAGAGTGGTAATTTATGAATACTGAATAATTCAAGGGACTTCCATGCCCTGCTCCTTTTTTGTTACTGTTCCTTGGGAGAATCCCCCCCGCCCAACACACACACATAGACCCCACCACGCGCACACACAGGGAATGGGAGAGGCAGAGGCCCTCCTGGGAGACACAAACGTTACACGTACTCCTTTATCTTTTCATCCATCCATCCCTCTAGCCATGTCTTCTTCTGTTTAAACACAACTGTCTCCCCAGCCATCCCTTTCCATACTTTGCTTTCTGTCTTGCACACACACCTCAGCCTTCCTGTGCTTTATCACCAAAATATCCTCGAGTCTCCCTCAAGAGCACTCCATTTCAATAGGAGATGGGACCTGGGAATTTGGCTTTAATATTTCATAAGCTTCCTTCTAAAATGTAAAGCATATTTACGTTATTTGCATCAACTACCAGGAAAACAAATGCCTTCGATTTGCAAGCAGATCCTAACCTGCTGCCCATTTTTCCAGGGCTGAGCATAAATAACACAATTTATTCAAAGGAACCCTTTCTCCTATTTACATTTATATTGAATAATTTAAAACAACTTTCTCCACTTCCATAAATTTTTCTTTCTAGGATGGGGGAACCTGCCCATGTCTGAGGAACATGCTTCTAAGGGGAACTTCTGACTACACAAGCATACACATATCTTCACAAATCTGATCGTATTCATGCCTGTGCCATCCTTCAGGATGGACTGAACATACTGAGCAAAGAAAGAGGGGGCACTTAGTGTTGGGGTCCTAGATGCAGGGGAGGCAATGGTGAGCCCAGGAACGAGGGCTGCAAGTTGGATCATCCTGAGGAAGAGCTTTGATAGAGGACGTTAAAATGCCACGGTGAAGCAAACTGAGCACTCTGGTCTTGCACTGATGACGCTGTACCTTGTGTGTTCATTTGGGAAAGAGGGAAGAGATTTGTGTCTTAGATGTGAACCGGCACTACAAACTGTAAGTTGGGAGAGCACAGGAAAAAATCATCTGGCCCTTTCCAAATTCTGTTCCTTCCTCTTTTGCCTGCATCTGAAGAGGGGATACAAAGGGGCTGCGTTAGAGATCAACACACAGAGATGCAAGACTGTCACAGAACAAACTCTGGCTCTGCAATCTTAATGCTGGAAAAAGCTTGTAGGATTCAGCTTGCATAGTGTTAGGGCTGAGCTCCTCCCAGCAGCATCCAGGGAGGGAGACTGGTGTCAATCTGTGATAATCTGTGAGTTGATTTAAACCCACTGAATACCACTTTCCTACTTTCATTTCCTCTCTCCCTGGACAGGTTTAGACTCTTTGTCTCCTATCTCTTTCTAATAATTTGTATTTTCATCACTTTCTCTTCCTTAGGGTTTCTTTGGCAGCATCATCTTAGGTTTAGTGTGTTTGCTAGACACAGAGTTAATGTTATTATTCTATACTGTTATTATTCTATACAGACACATTGTCCATCACTTAGGCATGACAGGGAAGTAAGCCAAAAATGAGTCAAGATATCACACACCAATGGGTGGGGGAATCTCCCTTGGAAACACAAGCAGAAGCAGTCACAGAGGAAATTCTGCAGTATGGGAGAGGGAGTCCAGATTAATTAGCAATAGAGAAGGTGGAAGTTTGAATAATGTCTGGCTGCCTAATCTAAAAACTCTCTCTATCACTCTCAAGACTCCAGGTTTCTTTCCAGTGTAGAGCATGATTCAAACCTTACCACGTGCTTTGGACAGCTGATGATTTTTTTTGCCCTGTTTTCACAGGACATTACGTATGATTTTCTGAATTGCTGGACCTATGCTAATCTCAGCCTGTTGGACCTCTCTGTGTAGTAGACACAGGCCTGATTGCAGCATGTAGTTTATCTACAGGCTGTAGTGCAGTAGATGTATCTCCTGTGGCTGGAAAAATCTCCTGAGCTTACCTTTGCTAAATAGCAACTTTTAATTTGTTGAGGGGAAGCCAGGGAAGTGTAGGAGGGCCCTTGAATTAGACAAAAGGTGTGGTAATCGGCCATGCAAGATCCACAGCTCCTCTGTGTTAGGAACCTGCAAGTTTTAGACTTGCAAATTAACTTACACTATGTTTGGAGAAGGGATACATGGATGCTGGAAAGTGCTAGCTTGTAGACTCCTTATCACAAGTGAGATGAAGAAATGTTGTAGAAGGGAGAGAAGCTGCAAGTAATTTGCTTGTCCTTTGGAAATAAGTTCTGCAAGCACTGACGAGAATCACATGTAGCTTTATGGAGAAGCTCAGGAAACTGCTGGGAAAAAGGAAGTGCCGGATTCAGCACTGGGGAGGAGTGAGAGCAATGGAAGTAGAGAAACAGGCAGAAACACCAGGCAGTGAGGGTAGGAAGCCTCCTCCTTTTCACTGCAGCTTTCATTTGTTAGTAAGAGGGAATTCAGTCCCTTGTGCGTTCAATCTTTGCTTGACTGAGAAAGTGGTTAATTTATTCCACAGAGGCAGCAGATCCCAAAGTATGGACAGTCTCTTGCTGGTGACTGCACAGCTTGGTTCAGAAATGCTCAGAAGCCACCAAAAAGTTGTAGTCTCTTATTCAGGTTCAAGGAAGGTTCAAAGGTGAAGGCTTCGGGACCCCAGATCAGGAAGTCCTTAACTCATCGTTTTTAAGGAGAAATTTGACTGATGATCCCAAGATGATTTGTACATAAACTGAGTGGATCAGATCACAAAGGGATGGGAGCTGGTCATGTTGGGCTATCCCAAAGGAGAATCCAAGCAAACTGCAGGAACTGCTATCCTCAAATTCATGTAAATTAGGAGCCATTCAAATAAAGCCCAAAGCACTCACGAACTCATGGGTAAATACACTTTTAATCTGGTGTTGGCTTCATTAGAAACAGAGGAACTTAATTTCTTCTTGCAGTAAAACCAGAGAAAGATGCTGGCAAATCAAAGCTGATAGAGTAACAGAAGTGTTAGTCTTTTAATTGAAAGTGGAATAAATCCACCTGCATATAATACCTCCCCAGAACATTCCTCCTTAAAGATAGCTTCCTTTTCTTTTCTCAGCTATTACTAAAATTTCAAGGTTAGAGATTAATTATAATGGTAATATTACCATTTATTTTACTGCCAGCTGTACAGGGAGAATAAATCTAGCTTGAAAATAAATTGTGATTACTGTGTCCACACTTAAACGCTTATGATACTGCCTCTGTATTAATGAAATATTATTGACTAAGTCTATTGAATTTGGCAAAAGCCCTCCCTTGCTGCTTCCACTGCACTGAGGCACAGATCTTGGAAATTAAACAAGAGTTCAACTCCTGGCATCTAGCAAACTGGAATATCAGAAAATGATGAGCACCCTTTCCTTCCTCCCCCTTAATCTAAAATAGCTTATTTCCATTCCCCCTTTTTTTGGTCTTGTTTATCCCTCTGAAATCCAACATACAGCAGGTACCACCCGGTAGTGTTTTATGTTTAAGGGCACAGATACCCATTTAACTAACTCCATAATTGTATGGTAACTGCTGGCCTTCTGATTGCACAGTAAGCAGCAGATAGATTAAGACAGTAATTTCATGGTTATTTCTGTCTTTCCCAACTGCTGGTCTCCTAGGGACAAATCTGGATGTCCCTTACAAAGCTCATAATTAGGCAAAACCTCTCACTCAGACCGGGGAGAGATTGGTGCATCCTGGGAGGCCAAGGCCAGAACCTCTGCACATGGCTATTGACCCAGTTGTTAATGATGTAAGGACAGGAGCTGGAGCTTCCTGCTCAGGGCTCAGCAGCGTTAAGGGCCACACCACAGAGAGGAACCTTGTCTCCTACAGCTTGTGATATGAGCAGCTGGGCTGGGGAAACAGAGGCAGACGGTGAGAAAAGATCCGATTCATTTATCAGGTGCCATGTTAGGTGTGTTGTCCCCTTGCTGCCTCTGCAATACAAAGGAAAGGATAAACACCTCCTGAGGGTGATGGAGCCCACCTACAGAGCTGAATGGCCTTCACGGGAGAGAGGGAGAGTGAGTGACTGCATGAATGATCAGGGTGAGGGAGAAGGCAGCTCTGATTTCTCCTGAGCTCTGCTCCATCTGTCCAGATATGGCATAGGAGTCAGGAAACAGCTGCTGGACTTACCGTGCTCCCCTGCCTCATCAGCACGCCACTTGGACCAGAGGGATGGGAGTCCAGGTAGCCTTTCCTTGTCCGGGACCATATTGATGTGGCAGTGTTACAAGAGAAAGAGCAGAGTTCAGAGGGCGGCTTCAGCACCCCTCATAGCAACGCTCACCAGTCATCCTCGCTGATGGGTGAAAGCATTAGGCTGTGCAGAGGCAGGAAGATGCCTGCTGCTCCCATGAGTTGTAGGGAACACAGTGAACAGGGCTGGAGGAAGGTGATCAGAGAAAGTTGGGAGAAAACTCCTGCAGCAAATCTAGGCCAAAGGAAAGAAAAAATAACATCTTTACTCCATGTCTTAGCACCTCTTTAGCTTCTTGCAGTATCCCTGCTTGTATAACTGCCTGATTGCTATACCCTTAGATGTAATTATCTCTATCTGAAGCTATTCTTATAACTATAAAGGCAGATTTCCCGTGAGCTGCTAACATTTGAAACTGAGGTCTACAGGCAAGATCAACCATGAGTATTTCTGGGGGCTGCAACTGTGTGATACAATGAACAAATCCCACATGGCTGTGCAGAGCATGAAACTCTTGGCTTTATTAACTCAAACTTCTTTACTGATATTAGACTTGTGATGCCCACAGAACAGATTGCCCATTAGCTAGGTAAATTGTGATAGGAAATGACAACAAGATACTCCTCCTCTCCCAGCTCTCATAGTCCATTTCAACTGGTGTGTCATGATCTTGCTTCTTCCCTTTTTGTCAACAGGCAGCTAATGTCAGACATGAGGTTTTTAGAATCCAGAGTCAAATCAGGAATGACAAAAATCACAGGGACTTCACAGTTTCTGTTGACTATGAGGCTGGGCCACAGTCCTTTGAAGCCAATGGGACACATTCCTCCATTTGACTAGACATTGTGTCAGGACTTCAAAAGGATTAAAATAGAAAATAACAGGTAGGAGCAGAATGACATTGTGGAATGGCTTGGCAAATGCTGTCAGTAAGCAATGACTGAATCTAGAGCAAACCCAGTACAAGATTCAAAGCTGAGATCCACTGGTAGTTTCTACTGGATCTTCAAACCATCTTTAGTTGTGAGAACATCTGGGAACCATATGGTACTGATGGCACTTGCCACAAAGCTTGATGTGCTGAAAATTCTGTTTAGGAACCAAAGCAAAATCTTCTTTCTGGATACACTTCCCAAAGACCAAAATTGTGATATCCCTTCAAGCACCAAACAGGGGCCCATTAGAGCATTTGTGTTTGAACATTTGAAGCAATTATTCATGTTCATCCAGCTCCGAATAGCTACCAAACACCATGTGTTTTTCCTCAGTGTTAATAAAAACCTAAATGATTCTTCATTAAGAAGCCCATTAAGACGACTGCAGTTTCCTCGAAGCTCATTAGAGGATATTCTCACCACTAAATTATCGCACTGGAGTTTTATGGAAGTCTGAGGAAAGATGCCCTGTTGTGATTAATTCATGATAGATTTTCTCTCCCTTGCCTGCAGTCTGTTCCCCAGACTCAGTTTGCTAATTTGCCAACCTTTGGGTTACATGGAGAATAATACTGATCCTTCAGCTTTGCTTCATGGGAACGATGTTCCAGAGCTGTGAGGTGCCGAGCCTGCCATCCATATTTGTAGAGCTTCCTTTCCTCTTGCGTATTCCACTAGGGCCCCTCCTCAGCAGAGATGGCCAGGACAAAGCTGGCTTGTCCAGGATGGCCTTCGTTGGCACATCTCTGCTGGAGGCCACTGAACCACCACCTCTTGCTGATGGGCAATCCCATGCAGGTGGCATGCAGGGCTAAAGCAATGGTCTTGAGCTCTGCCTGTTCTGCCTGGAGCCTTGTTCTCCAGGCACCAAAGTACCACACTGCACCCATTAACCACACACCCTCCTCTTCCACTAAGCTGCAACCCAACCTGCTACCTGCTGCCTGTAACTCTTCCATCTCCAAAGCATTAGGATCAAGAGCAGCCTTGCAAGGCAAAAATCCAAAGACAGAATGGTAAAAACAACAGCAGAAAACAGAATCATTTAAGCTAAGTCCATGCTGGGTCGTGTGTGTTATCCCCACACCAGGTTCTCCTGAACCTGGTGGCAAGCTATAGTTGCTGGGGATCACTGAAGTGTGGGAACACAGGCTGCTTTAACAAAACAGAGCTGCTCTAATCTCCCGCTGAGTATTAAAATCTCATTTTATGGTACATTATACACTTGGCCTTTTGAACAATCAGTGACCGTAAATGGTGTTTGCATCCTGAAGCCAAATCTAGGGAAAGAACAAGAGATAATCCTCCTGGCTGGAGAGGATGGAGCGGGAAGGGCCAGCACTGCACAATTATTTATGTCCATTCACAGACACAGGGAAATTAAGTGCATTAATAGGGCTGCCAGGCCCTCCTCAGAATGGGGCTTTAAATGATATTGATGTGGTGCTAATAGGTACACAGTTCGTCTTTTTTGTATTACAGCTCAGGGCTTGGAATAGGCACTTGGATAGTGCGTTTAGGCATATTCTCTCTCTTCAGGAGGATTTGTTTCTAGGGATCTGGAGTTTCAAAAAACTGCAGAACCCATTTGACCCAACAAGAGGATCAGGGAGATGTCAGGGGTATGCAGATGCAGTGCCCACCCAACCCAAACCCTACACGGGACCCCACTCAGCATGCCACTGGTTTCGCTCAGACTTTGTTCACCAATCAAGGGTCAGGGCACCTTAAATCAGGATTTTGCCTGAAGAAGGAATGAACAACAAGAGGAAATGGTGTCAAGTTGCATCAGGGGAGGTTTAGATTAGATATTAGGAAAAAATTCTTCACTGAAAGGGTTGTCAAGCACTGGAACAAGCTGCCCAGGGCAGTGGTTAAGTCCCATCCCTGGAGGTATATAAAAGACATATAGATGTGGTGCTTAGGGACATGGTTCAGTGGTAGACTTGGCAGTGCTAGGTTAACGGTTGCACTTTATGATTGTTCTGGTTTCGGCTGGGATAGAGTTAATTTTCTTCCTAGTAGCAGGCACAGTGCTGTGTTTTGGATTTAGCATGAGAAGAATGTTGATAACACGCTGATGGTTTAGTTGTTGCTAAGTACTGCTTATGCCAGTCAAGGACTTTGCAGCTTCCCATGCTCTGCCAGGGGCACAAGAAGCTGGGAGGGGGCACAGCCAGAAGAGTTGATCCAAACTGCCCCAAGGGCCATTCCATACCATATGACGTCATGCTCAGTATATAAACTGGGGGGGTTGGCCGGGGAGCAGCGATCGCTGCTCGGGAACTGTCTGGGTATCGGTCGGCGGGTGGTGAGCAATTGCATTGTGCATCACTTGCTTTGGATATTATTATTGTTATTATCATTATTATATTATTATCATTATTATTTTACTTTATTTCAATTCTGAAACTGTTCTTATCTCAACCCAGGAGTGTTTTTCACTCTTACTCCTCCAATTCTCTCCCCCATCCCATTGGGGCAGGGGGAGTGAGCAAGCGGCTGCATGGTGCTGAGTTGCTGGCTGGGGCTAAACCACGACAATGATCTTAAAGGTCTTTTCCAACCTAAACAATTCTATGATTCTCTGATTCTAAGAACAAATCTGAAAAATATTCCCTGCCTGAGGTTGACCTTTGGCAAGCTGTGATTTGAGGCAGGCAGAACATCTCATTTCTAAAGAAAAGTCCAGATTTAGGACCAGCTCTGAAGCACATGTGATAATTTCTGGAGTTATTACAAGTAGGGACAGATTTTGTACGTCAGGAATCCCGAATGTGCCTGGATTACTCTCTCCTTTGGGTCAGCTTCCAACACCACAGGGCACTGTCAGGGCTGCTGTTATCCTGTAGGGATGTGCAGGTAATCTGCCGGCTCTGCCTGTAACTGGGGCTCTGCGCAGGATGTTCCTCTGTCTGGGGCCCCAGCGTCAGACAGCTCGGGGAGTGAGGAGGTCAGTTCCTAGACAGGTATGTGCTTTTCCTTTTCTGTCTGGCTTTCTGCTCACAATTGCCAACAGGAGTTGTTTGAATTCATCCCTGAGTATAACAGCAATAATAAAAGAATGTGCAAGGTAGCTGACTGAAGTCCATGGGCTGCATACAAATGAAGGTGGCACACTCCTCAGTCACATGCTGCGGAAGAGTTTTTGAGGGAGCTGTGTGAGGAACAGCTCGTGGTTCTTTCCTGACTGCTGAGATTCTATTAGTAATTCCATCTACCCAATCCAATTTTATTATTGCTAAGATTTCAGTCACTTCTTATCTTTATGGAGAGCAAAATTTCTTATGCAAGTGTCATGATACCACCTCACTGATTTTTAAGGGACTGTGCTACCAGTGTCTGGGTTGCATTCATCCTTAAGTGCATTCTACATCACCTTCTCTTTTTATACAGAGCTCTGCCTTGCACATTTGGGGAATGCCTCTCAGAACGTTGGAAGTAACTGGGCAGTGACCAGGCACAAGTAAATACTGCGTAAGTGGGAATACCTGTGGAATTCAGATTCAGAAAGAAAAGGAGAATACAGCCCTTGTGTTGGGTTTTTGTGGCAGAAAGCTGCTCCCTGACATGGGCTTTGTACCACTTGCACATTTCTGATCTGAAAGTTGATCTACAAGTATTTCTGAAACAGGATGTGTTAAGGTGTGACTATCTCCTGAGCTGTGTCCCCAGGCATTTGGGGCATGCCTTATGCTGAAGACTGCTGTGTTGTGGGGTCTTAGAGGGCTCGATCCTTTGCTGGCCTCTGGCCACTGGTCCAGGGAATTTCTTCTTCTTTTGCTTCCCTAGGGTTTTGAGACACACCTCCTATAAGAAACCACTTTTTCTCAGGTGACAGAGGAAACCTCTGCCCACTCTTTCAGACTGTGTGGCTGTCCTTGTAAGACTGCCTAGGAAATCCCTCCCACCTACAGATAAAAGTTCCTTGTATGTGGCCTATTCCTTTCAGCTTTAATCTTCTCCAGAATCAGCTATTAAATCAAGAGTGTGTGCGATTATCTGCTGTCATCTCTGGAGGAAAAGGTGCAGAATTTGCAGGCAAATGCTGTTTATTCATTCAGTTCCTTCCGCAGCTCAGGCAGGAACACTGATCTTGGCACAGAATTAGTGGAGGAAGGGCAGTGCTGTGATTTGTTGGTTTGATTTGACAGGCAATTTTCAGATCTGGATCAGAAAGTTACAGTGAAAGTTTTAGAAGTGGCTGCATTTGGGTTTAGCTTTAGGGGAGAGGAGTGTTATTTTTTACTCTAGTTTCAGAGAAAAGATATGAGTTTTCAATATGTCATGGCAGTTTTTAATGATCCGGTTCTATTACTGTAGCATCAACTGAAGCAAGCTGAGACCAGAGACTGGTTGTGCTATCCACTGCACAGGCATGAAGCAAACATGGTCCCTCCCCAAAGAGCTCAGACATGCTAACAAACATAAAGAATAACCAGGGAAATTAACCGACGAGTAATGAATCACAACGATGGATATATGTAATACCATTATTTTCTAATTCACTTCCTTCTGATCCGAGGGTGTAAATACACCACTTAGATCAGCTGAGTGAAGCTGGTATGGTGTCAAAGAAGTTATTGGGCCACATCTGTGCTGTGCACAAATCAGTGTAGTGAACTTGTGCACGGGGTAGTTTACAGCATCTGTTTCTTAAGGAAAAACTTTCTCCAGATGTCTTGGGAAAAACACAGGCAGCCAAGATGATTTGACGGCAACTCAGAAATCTAGGCAGGAGCCAGCCAGACCATCTGGGCACGTGCTGCATGTTTTTCCTCTTTCTCTCTTTCCCCCTCTCTCTCCATGAGCTGAGATAATTATTTCTGTGCATCGTGCTTCTAAAGCGAACATCACTGATATTAGCTGTGCCTCTTATCATGAGGCAGCTGCAAAATTGCTTTCAAATTGTTTTACAATTGGGTTTTGCTTGTGAACCTCTTGATTGAGCAAGGCAAAACTGACATGAGAAAAGCATTTGAGAAGGAGGGAACACAAAGGAGGCCAAGAGGTTGAGACTAGGGAGACTGAAGAGATGAAAGGAGAGATTAAAGATGCTGTTTCAACAGAAGCTCATGGGTCATAGCAAAAGGGGTGGCTTCCTTAGCCTGTCAAAGTGAGAAGCAGCTCATGTGTTGTGCACACAAGTGTTGCTGCTGCCCTATGTCTGTGCTGAGCCTAGCACATGCAGAGCCTTGCACATGGTTAGAGAGGATGTGAAATACTGCAGGAAAGCAAATACCTTTGTGCCTATAACACCTGCCCACACATGATGGTTAAAATAAGTCTAGTTGTCTGGGACAGACCCAGCATCCAGCACCCAGCTTGGGGTCTTTTCTCCAACAGTGATAGAAAAAGGGGAATCACAGCCATTGTGCAAGCAAGTATGGAATCTAGTAAGAAATGAAACCCTCCAGGTGAAATTGTGTCCTCTGAGAAGTGAAAAGTAATTTTTCTGCTGACTGCATCTGACCACAGTTCCACCATCCCCCATCAGATGCTGGGCCAAAGTTAGCACAGCTGCCAAGGTATTTCCTTGCAGTGCAATAAAAATAAAATACTATCCGATCCAGCAATTGTGATAGCAGTGACTTTGTTTAAGCAACTTTATAATGAATCCTAGTTCTTCTCCCAATAGATGCCTTTGCTATAATATCCTGGAGTAGCAATGGAATAAAATAAATCAGCTTTTACAAACTCATAAACACATAGAAGGGAATGTAAACCAATTTCTGACCTAGTTGAGGTGCACTGAGATTTCACAGAGTGGCATGAAGCTTGAGTGGATTCTGAAATTGCTCTTGAGCCTGTGAATTCATCTCTCCTTTCTCTCCTCTGCCAACAGAGATGTCGCTCTTAACCCTTTGAAGGCTGTCCATGTATTCACACTTCCTTTTGGTCTCTCTCCACGTATGTGTGCACTGTACTGTGTTGTGTAGGTATGTGCAGGTAAACACAAGCATGCACACACACAATCTCCTGGGGCATTTTAAGAATGAAAACTGAGAGAACCCAGATTTTCTTCCTGTGTAGTTAGCCAGTCACATGGCATACAGAAATGCTTTTCAGTTTTATTTGTAGCACTTTCTCTTGCTGGAGGTCAGACTGCAACTGGGGAGTGAGTGCAGCCGGGACCCAGGCACACTGCACTGCCTTGTGATAAGTGCTGGAGAAATGAAAAGAATTTCTACCCACTGAAGAGCCATCCCTCTGCAGCTCCATCCCCTAGCTCACGCCTAGAGCTTGCCCCTGGGGCCCGGGGCGGGGACAATTTTCTTCCCCAGCTGAATTAACTACATACATCCTCTTGCAAATGGAAAATGCAGGCCTTTCTGCCTTCCCTCCCCACTCCCATCAGCGAGGTTATTGCTGTAAGCCTTCTCCATCTCCTGGAAAGGGAGTAAAACCTGCCAGAGCAAGTCAGAGAGGCAGGACACCCCGCAGGATGTGGCAGAGTGGGGATGGGGTCGGCATGGCAACAGCTTGGCGCCGCTGAGCTCCCCGGCCCCCCCTTGCCCCCCAGTACTGGCCCACATGCAGGAGCAGCATGCAGCATTGCTGTGACAGAGCTGGGGGTCATGTACTTTACCCAGCTGTCAGAGATAACAGGAAATGGGAAAAGTGAGGCTGAATGCTAAAATACTGCAGGGAGCAGCAGGGACAGTGGGTGAGTTGTGGCTGGCAGCGTGTGGGTTTGATTTCAGTGATGGTGCCTCCAGTTACCTGCTTGAACTCTGCAAAACACACAGAGCCTGACCTAGAGGTGGCTTGTGCCATGCAGGTGCTGTCTGCACCAACCCTGCGGGCACAGCTCTGACCATCTGCTCGGCTGCTGGAGCCCGTGCTGACAGCTGTGTGCTCTGCGTGCCCGGAGCTGGTGGGTGTCTCCTGGCAGAGAGGGACTTATGATGGGAGCTCTCCTGGCGAAACGGTCAGAGACCTCTCCAATCAGAGGGGTATCTTGCTCAGGGTGCTCCCACTCAAGAGAGCAATTCTGTTCACACTTCTTTTCTCCCCTCCTTGTCCCATTGCGCCATTCACTGCCCCAGAGAGCTGCTCTGAGACTCAGCGGGACAGGCTGAATGGAGCAAGCTGAGATAGCGTTCAGCTTGTTGGCTGCAGATCCGTGGTTTGTACCTCTAGAAGCACGTGCGACATTACTGGCACAGAAAGGGGAGACAGCGTATTCCCCTGGCTCTGCTGAGCAAATTTTCTGCTTGCTGGGACCTTGGTGGTTCAATGGCACTGAGCAGATCTGTCCTTCCCTTTCTCCCATCCTCTCTCCCTCCTTGCCCATGGATACTGGCAGGAAGCATGAACAAATTCTCCATGTTTGGAGCCCATTGCCAGACCATGAGTGAAAGATGGAACATGATTTTCTTGGGCAGATTGATTAACAACCTCCCACCATACACCGAGTCCAGGGAGCACCACTGGTGAAGTCCACAGATACTCCCATCAGACACGGTCACTCTACTCAGTGCTGCATGTTCCTAAGCACTGTGGTATCTGCTGGGATACCAAGACACATTCTCATCATCAGTCTGTCTTCACAGGAAACAAATGCCCATCCACTGTGTAATTAACCCAGTTAATAGAGACATTGATGCATGCTAACTCCATGAAACCAGCTTATTATCTGCACTGCTAATTAGCCAGGGGAAAACAGACAGGGGTTTTATGAATATCTGTTTAAGAAGGGGGGAGGAGGAAATGAAAACCTGTTGAAACTGATTTTTTTCCTTTCTTCCTTTCCTTTTTAAAGAGACATGAAAGCAGAAACAAACTAAAGGTACCCATGTCAAGGAAAAGATTGGTTTGACAGGCTCAGGCAGAGTCGGCACATTTCATTTGGCCACATCTGGCCTCTGCAGTGGTGAGCAGGGAAAGAAGTTTGCTATCCTGAGTCAGACTTTGCTCGGAGTGTTTTTCCTGTCAAGCACCATGAGTACCTGTACTGGAAGTGTTGCATTATGCACACAGCTCTAGCAGCAAAGCTGGGCTTTCCTCTAGCTTTGTGTAGCCTCCCCTGCCTGCTCCGTTAACCTTTACCTCATGAAAAGGTGCAGTGCTTCGTGTCTGTCTCTTCTAGACCTTGCAGTGTTCGTTTACCTGTCTGCCATGGCGAGCACAAGCAGGGAACAGAGGGGCTCTCTCTGCAGTGGAGGGTGACAAGAAAAGGCTGATTCAGCTGGGCCATGGCTGCTGCTGCTGTCTGGGAAGGCAGTGGCAGACCCAAGGCTTGGAGGCGTCATGGATGGAGGGGGAGTGTGGTTTTGGGAGACCAGGGTGAAGAGCTGTGGGGAGATGGGCTTTGCCATCAATTCCTGTACATCTTTGGGTCACTGTGACCTTTCTGCCTGCCTGGCCATATGGGTCGATGCTGCTATTGAGCATGTTGCCTGACCTGGCTGCAACGGGGGCTGAAAACAGCCTTGAGCAGGGACTGGGGAAGACAGCAGCAGCACCGCAGCATCTAGAATGTGCATCCAGTCTTGGCTCACAAAGCAGAGCCTGTCACTCTCAAAGGAAGCTCATTCTGGAGTTTGCTGCTGCATTTAGTATTCGGAGAGGAGTCCAATTCACTGATTGTGCTGATGGGATATGAAAGGCAGGATAGAGTTTTACTGCAGAGCAGTTGACCTTGCTCCAGAGATATTACCGATACACAGCTGCTATTCAACATTTCAAAACACTATAGTCATTATGTGAATCTGTCTGCTACTAGAAGCAATTAGACTTCAGAGCATTACGATCTGTCTTTAAAAAAAAAGGACACATACAGGTGGCCGGATGGGGGCAGTTCCTTCTTTGTCTCATTTGGTGGGAGAACTCTGGGGGAACACACAGGGTGCCTTGTGCTGTCATTGAGGGTCCAGGCAATGACCCTTCCCCACTTCAAACCAGCTGAAGACAGGGTGACAATGTGGTTCTATAGGTTGCTCATATGGGATGGGAGTTTGCAGTGGCAATCTCCAACGGTGAGACCAGTTGGTGAGGGTTAAACATTAGAACAAATCCTGTAGACTCTTCCAAGCTCTCCTCAACTAACATCCTTGGTTCCCTCAATAAGATCAGCCTGCTGCACACAGCTCCGTGCTGGGGGATGTTAAAGCCATGGTAGCATGGTTTAACTAACGGCCATGGTCATTTCCTCCTGTGCACTGGCTCATAGTATGTCAGATCTCGTCACCTCACCGTGAGGATAGACGAAGGACTGCTTGGCTCTGCAGTGGAGATGGACAGGAACACGGCTTCTTTAGGCGTTCCTATTGTGAAGGTAGTTTGCAACCTGTGCGAGAGTGGTGTATCTCCAGCACAATGTGGGGGCTACTGAAGTGGCTCTGATGTGGCAAAAGCCATATGTTTCTGCTGGAGGGCTGTTTAATGATAAAACCTGATTCATGCTGGGCTTTTGCGTGGCAGAAGTTTATCCCATTAAACTCTTTAATAACAGCATTAAGTAAATGCAGTGCTCAAACAAGAGGCTCAGATTGACAACCCCGACGTCCTCACCAGGGCCCCGCTCCCACCTGCCTCGTTCCCAGTGAACTCAGTAGGACAGCTCGAGTGCTTGAAGCTCAATGCATGCTTAAGGGCTTTGCTCTGCTGGGGGCCTTCGTGCATCAAACAGGTGATGGGGGCAGCGCCAGCTGCACAGATATAATGAATTCATGCCTGATGCTGTTTGTCAGAGCAGAGTTCAGTTTTCAAGGCTTCCTTTTCAAACACTCTGCTGCCAAAACCAGATCAGAGGCTTTGTTGACATGCATGCAGGCAGAGTGACTGCCCAAAGGCCTGGAGGGTGCAGCACCACAGCGTGAAGATGAACAAGATGGAGAGGAAAACTGATAGCTGGAGGGCCCCATGCCTTTCCCAGGCTGTGCATCCTGGCTAGTGGAACTGGACATGGGTGACCTGTTTCACATGGATCCTTCCATAGATGCCAAAATGTACTGACACGATTAGGGCTGCTGTCTCACTAGCACACATCCTGCAGGGAGGGGACATCACAGGGGGATCCATGAACAAACCATGGCTGTAATTTGGCATGGGCTTCACTTGGACATGTGGTTGACTGAAGTGCAGAGGTGGCAAAGGGGGAGTCTCCCTCTAGCAAGAAGGTGTGAGGCTCGTCTCAAGGGCTATTGCAATATAGGATACTCAAGGCGAGGGAGGGAAGACAGGAAAGGTTTTTGTGCTTACTAGTGAGCTGTAATTATGCTGAAAGTCTGTATCACAGATTACACTTGTTCTGCTTGTACAGCACAGGGCTGGTGGCTTGTTTAACAATGCACAGCGCATTGTTCTCGCTCCAGCCCTTAACGCCACAAAATTGATATTGCTTTTCCACGGGCAGAGAGATAAGACATGTGTTTAGTACACTGTCAGGGCCATGATACCATCGCCACATGGGGAAATTAAAAATCTTGACATGGCAACAAAGCCCCTCTTCCCTCCTCAGCACGTCGCTGGGCAGCACAGAAGTTCCCAGCAGGAATAGTAAAGAGGACAGCAAGCGAGAGGGGATATGCCAGTGAGGGACACCTGAGGCTGTGGAAAAGGGAGGAACTCCTTCTGTACAGGAGGGGAGCCTAGAAAAAAACCAACCGGATCTCACGGCCATTAAGGAAGTTGAAGTCACACCTGAGATTGTCCTCGTAACTTCAGGCTGAGCCTTTAAAGCAACCAATGGCTTTTCTGCCCTTCCCATGCCAGCTCTCCAAAATACACTCTCTCTTTAGCTGGGCACACGGCAAAGAGTCTGTTTCTATGGCAGAGGGTAGGAAACTGTCACGTGCTATGGTCAGGAATGAGGGGTGATTAAGAGGGAAGGAGAGAAGTGAAGGGAGAATGGTGAGCGTGAGATTGCCTCTGACAGGCAGACACAGTGGCAATTTTTTCACAGAGATGCATTTTTGTCCTTCACTGAAAAGTGCTGATTTGTTGCAATAGAACTGTTCAAGATTTGGAAGCATTCATGATGAATTTTCCAGGTTGGAAAAACATAGTTTGAAAATTATCAAGGCACCCCAGTCTCATATAATCAAGGCACAAAGTCTGGGAAAGTCTTAGTTGAAATTTACCATTTCACTTGAAGTTTAAACTTGTACACTTTGAAATACCCCAAAGCTCAAAATCAAAATGGAACATTCTAAAGTTATTGGAGTAAAGTGTGGAGTGACCCAATCTAAACTGTATTTCTACTGGTCATCTTGGGAAAATTGGCAATACATTGACTTCCTACCTCAATTTGAGATGGATTTCTGTCAACAAAAAAAATTGTTTTCCGCCCCATCCTTTTTTCTCTCTGTATGGTGTGACATGAGCACACCGAGTGGTATGTCTGCAGTACTCAGCTATGCAGTCTCTGTGCTCATCTCTGCAGGGAGTCTGTCTTGCTGCGCTGGCTGTGCCAGGCTGGGCACCACCTCTGCTATGCAGGATGGGGCTGCCTTCCCACCTTGTGATGAGAAAAAACATATTTTGTAGCACTGCAGTGCTCGTTGCTGGCTGGAACAGAAGGAACACCACATCACACACATGGTTTTGTCAGAGACAGATGGTTCCAGGAGGCCTATCGGCTCGATATGAGAAGAATTAATGCAGTTTTAATTAAACTTACTTTTTCTGCCTATGTGGGCCTGGGGGAGAGAAAGTGCTCAGAATCAAAACCCAATATTTTTCAGAACCTGTGAGGTTTTTTCCTGCTCTTTCTCTTCCCTTCCTCCTCTCCTTTGCAACCTCATTTCTTTCTTCTTCAGGAGTCACCTGTGCTCCTGAGCAGGACATCTCATCAGAGGTGTGTGAAAACTGCATGTAGCAGGGGCAGGAGACTCACGATGGGTGGCAGAGAGCTTCTGTGAGGCTGAGGTTGCATGAGGGAAGAGCAGAAGGTGTGAGAGGTAGTGGGAGCCGTGGGATGAAGGTACAGCCACAGAAGGTGTGGGGTTACCACCAGGTCTGTGTGAAGCAGTGCCACAGGAGCCATGAGGGGAGGGAGTACCTGAAGCCAGAATAGAAATAGAGGAGAAGGAACGGAAGACATTGGCAGAGCCTGAAAGAAGCTATGAGCTTCATCCAAATATTTCCATACTAAAACAAATAAAATTTGTTGCCTGAGATGCCTGGCTCCCCTCCTCAAAGGCCTTCCCCTCCCCATCCTGTTAATGAAGTTGATAATAAGCAGAGCAAATCCTGTTGGATAAGTAATTAATCAGGAGGCTGGAGCAGTGGAACAGCATTCATTTTTGCAAAGCCAGAGATCTCTTTGCTGAGAAACCCCACAGCACAGGGGGATGGGAAGGCCTGGGGAGGGTGGTATGAGGAAGGGAAGTGCAGCCACCTGTCTGGGTGATGGGTGATGGACAGTGAGAAAAAGATGGGTCAGAGAGACAAGGGATATTCAGCTGAGTTTCCTGAGACTGGCCCCTGCTTATGGGGAACATGCATTGGACAAACCTCCTGATCGCTGCTGTAAGACTGAAAATGAGGGGAGGTTCAGGTGCTGTGGGACTTGGGAGTAGATGAGGCAAAAAGACGGAGGGGCTGCTGCAGAGAGAGATGAGCGCAGGCGATGGCAAGGAGAGACTATTGCAGAGAGGCAGCTAATTTCAGCTGCCGGGTGTTCTAGGCCATGTTGTCCTGCTGCTTTTCTGGGCAAGTCCCACCACAGACTGGCTGTGATGAGAGTGGGCTTCTGTTTCCGTGAGCCTCCCTGGCCCAGCACTGCAGCCAGAGAAGAGGTGGGAGGGAGGCTGAACTGCAGCCCTGGCCAAATCAAGAGAAAGGCAAGAAGGGGGCACTCAGAGAGGGACAAGCTAGACAAGAACTTTCAGGGACATGTGATCTCTCAGCAATTTTATTCTTTTTGAGGAAATAGCAAATGAATCCCTAGAATGAAGGTCTGGGGAATAACGAAGCCATGTGGCACGTCTACATATTTAAGCATTAAATGCTTTGTTTTGTAAAAGGCTGAATGGGTGTTTACTTGTATCAGACAAAACTTTGCTATCTCTCATTTTAAAACCTCATTTTGTCATCTAATAATAGCCTTCACCCCAAAGAAAGCAGCAAAGCAAAAGGGTGCACCATCCACAGGGTAATCCCCCAAGCCAACCTAAATATTCTGACTTGCGTATAAGGAACTTACAAGTTCACGTAAAAGGGAAATAATCGGTTTCTGTCTCATCCCCAGAACGTAAGTTTTCTCCTGTTTCTCCTCTGCTGAATTGAATCAACCCAGTTTTTATGCACCTCTAGCCAGCGAGATGCTTTCGCCCAGCCTGCAGGAGGTCTGAGAGTGCAGCAGGGAGGCTGAAGCTTCAGCATCCCGACTGCGGGAAGGCAGGGACTCCGCAGCCCTGCCTGGCTGTAGGGGCTGCGTCAGGCCCACGGGCAGCTCTGTCTTCCCCTCCTCAACCCAAGCAACTTGGAGAAGAGGAGCAGGGCTCCGGAGTCTCTGCTTTATGCCAGTAACGACTCTCTGGAGTATTCCCATTTTCATAGATTTACTGGCTTAATGCTTTGTTAGAATGATAAAAGCTAGTTAATTATCCCTTATGAGAGTTTGCCTCCCCACCTGCCTTCCTCACCCCCCCGCCCCCAGCCTCCCCAGGCTATATATTTATCTTTTGTTTGTTCATTTGATTTGGAGCTGAATAAATTGGAAAAGCTGGAGTGATTCATGTACTGTGGATTGCATATTGATCTGGCACACTTTCCTCCTTAAAGTCCCCATTAGTCATGCCGATCAATGGTTCCTTCTGGCTGGGCATCTGTGTTTGCAGAGCCAAGAGAGGAGGTGCAGTCTGGGGGAAGGTCTGTGCACTTCGCAGCCCCTGCCCAGCCCCTTCTATTTTGCACCCTCTCTTGCCAGAAATTTGGATGCTTAAAACTTTGCAGAGGCAGGGTGGCTCTGCTACATTCATGCCTCCCAGAATGGCCTGGCCCACATTATGTGGAAAAACTGCACCAGAGGCATCACACAGCTTTGGTCTTGAGAAGTCGTGGCTCCAAGTGTGGTTTGAGCAGTGTTTCAGATGCTGTAGGAGACAGCCTTCAAGGGGCTTGTGCAATATGTAACCCCATTTCTGTAGCAGTTTTAGGGATCCCCTGGCTGATAACAGAGTATTCACAGCATCTGTCTCCATAGTGATGTCTTAACCTTTAACTTCATCTTCTGGATTCTCTCCTGAGCTAGCAATGCCTGAAAGCACTCACCAGAGCAACTAAAAACTACGCGTTTCCAGCTGCACCAGGTGCAACAAAATACAATTCCTCCTTGCCTGCTACAGAGATGGAAAGGCACATTCACCCAAGTTTATGAGTAGGTATGTCTCCAGGCTCACAAAAGGAATTAGTGGTTGAAGCAAAGACTTGATCCCAACCACCCTGTGCACTCTGTTTAGTGTTTCTGTTGTCAGATGATGCATCAAAAAAAGCTGCTTTAGGGGTGAGGAATTGGAAAGCTTGCTGGTCCAGGCGGAGAGGTGAGGAGAGCTAGGCACTGCGCAAGGGGGACTGGAGGGCAATGGATGTTAGCATGCCAGAATGGGTCTGCTGACACCTGCTAGACCCTGAACACCATTGGAAAGCTTTCCCAGGTGCAGCAGAGCAGGGAGCTCATTTGCAGCTGTAATAGTTATTCCACAAGCTAAGGGGGACTCAAGTACAGGCTGGATGGACGCAATCTGCCTTAGATTGAAAGGTTGCAGACTTTTCTGGCAGGAGGCAAAATGAACACAGGAATATTTGCAAATTGAAAGCAAGGAGGATCAAAGGCGGCAGCAGCTGGGGAGGGACCAGGAGCTGGAGAAAGGGAAGGGGGCCTTTCCTGGCTGCACCTAATGGGGGGGCTGGTGGGCATAGCAAAGGGGTGGCCTGGAGTGGAGTCAAAATAGGTACACATCTTGTACCCTACACTGGTATTACGCCCCAATGTGCTCCAACAGCCCCAACCTGCCACCCAGCTGCCAGCCTCCCCAGCTGTCTCCTTCCCTCTGCTCTGGCTGGGGAAGGGAGGTGGCAGGAACCAGGCATGCTGAGGGGAAAGGGGACATCCCTGAGCATTGGCAGCGAGTCCTGTGAGAGCCTGCCTAATGCAGTAAACACTTGCAGGAGCTGATGTTGATTGCGTCTCTGTCAGTGCACTTCTTTTGATGGGCATCAAAAGTCAGGGGGTGAAGTAACGTGTTATTTTGTGGCTACTAGAGAAGTATTTCCTCCTACGTGGAAAAACACAAGGTTTTCCATCAAGACAGGGTGCTATCAAAACAAGATCACTCTGCAGTAGCCTAGCATCTTACAGCAGAGCTAGTAAAATACTTTACTGAGGTACAGCAGCAGCATCTTCCTCAGATACAGACACACCCAGCATCTCCACAGCTAAATGGGGCCATTTAGACAGTCATCAGAGAGCCATCAGCACCACCAAATCCAGGTCTCAACCCCCTGACGCCCTGTTTTTTGTCTGAATCACTTTCACACATGGCTGGGTAATACCATACAGGAATCTGGATCCATAACGCATTTTTCAATCCCCTGGTGTTGGGAAGCAGTTTTAAGCTAGATGCTGAGGTGGCAGACACCAAAATATTACAGGTCAGTGGTTTTCAACCTGCACTTTGAAGATTGTTGGGGGTCATCAGATTATATCTAAGGAGCTGCAAGAAGAAACTAAGAAAAGCCAACTTGTTGACAGCAGACTTAACTGAGGTCTTCAGGGGTCAGAAAAACTATGCCTCCATGGGAAACTTAACAGGATCAGAAATCAAAAAAAGACTGAAAGCTCAGTGTGTGACTGAGGCTAAGTACTCAAACACGAGGATAATGCAGGAGGGCCTTTTAGTCTGTTTAATTTTAAGTTTTTTATATTTCTTCCAGGCTGGCTTCTCCTCAAGAGGCCCAGGCTTTATGTCCCATGCCAGACATCCTTCTGAGCCAGGCAAAGTAGCTCTGAGCTACTCCTGAAAACAGCAGGTCTTCTGGAAGCAGTTCGTCATTTAGCATTGCAGCTCATGCTGTGGTGACTGTGCCCTGAGAAAGGGACCAGGTGCCCCTTAGACTCCTCCAGTTGTCCCATGGCTATTTCAGAAGCAGGAGCAGTTCTCCCCAGGCTCAAAGCCACAGTTTCACCCATACTAACAAAGCAGATTCAATTCATTCGAGTTGGGAAACCTTCCCCTATTACCTGTCTTATCCTGGGCCATAAGCAAGTCCCCTGCTCTCTCTTCAGGACTGGTCCCAGCCTGTCCCTGCTGGGAACAGCATCACTGGGAGCAGCAAGGAGCATTTGTCCTGTGCTTCACCACATGCCGCAGCCCCAGCTGGGCCTGGCAAAGATCTCGCTGCATCTCAAATTTTCCATGCAAACTTAGTCCTCCCCTGAGGCTGCTGGGAGCTGATGTGTCAAAGCTACATGTGGGCCTGGTTATGTCCGTTCCATAGGGTCCTCTTCTTTATGTCTATGCTAGATATGCAGCAGAAGGGGACATGGGTATGCCTTGTCCTCTCAGGCTGATAAAATCCTTCAGCAGCTTCAGATGTGCTAACACGTTCTGCCTGCCAAGTTCAGGGTGATCGGAGCATCTGACAGACAGCAGCTTCCCTGTGTGTTAAACATTAATAGCTTTCCAGCTTTGCCTCTGGATTTTCTGTTGCTAAGACCCAAACTGCCTCTCTGGAGATGTCAGCCTGCGACAGAACAATTACTGCCCAAGCTCCACACTTCTGAAGAGGCCCGACGGCTTCAGCACAGAAAGGGAATAGATTGCCGAGTGATTAAAGGAAATATGGGGGCATGAAGGGACTGAATTGAGGTTGTGTCGCACGGGGGGCGGGGCAGAGGACAGCTGCCGGGTTATGGAATCCATCTCCACTGAGGAAGATGAGTGGTTTGATTTCAGAGAGGTGTTATCTCCAATATCTGATTACTCACGGTAGCTTGGACAAAAACTAGGGCCATGCTCCAATTCTGCCACCATTTTCATCTGCCTCCTCTACTTTCCTCATTTTGAATAACTTTCCAAGTACCCATCTGCATCCTCACCTGATATATATCTGCAGACTTTTGGCTCTCTGCTCTGCTCCTCTCCAGTGATGGCTGCTTTTCAGGGAAGCTGCTCAAGGATGTAAATATGGCAATGTTGTGTAAAGTCTCAGCAGCTTTTTTTCCTTCTTCTTCTTTTGTATATGATTCACAATTTTGTCTTTCGGGGAAACTCATGCCAGTGAAATATATCTCCTCTGTGAAATTTCGCCAAGCTGAGGGTTTTCCCTGCTGAAAATATCTGAAACTGCAAGTGTTAGAGGTTTTGGTACAAATCTGCCTTCATGATATTCACCATTTGGAACTGATTCAAGATTTTCTTCACTGCCACGTGATCTTTCACATAGGCTAGATTTGAAAACAAACTCATTTTCTCTGCCAAAAAGGGAGGAATCCTTTCATGAAAACAGGGTAAGTTCCAATTCAGCAATGATCCATGTAAACACAAAAATATAGGGTGCCATCTTTCATAAACCTAGGCATTAAAAGATCAGCTGATAGAAAATGGCATGATTGCTTTGAAACCTACATCACTTGCACTGCTGGATGGAAAAACATGGACACATGAAATAAAACCAGCAGGACACAAGTGTTAATTACTAGAGAAACAGTCCTTTCCTAAACAGTGTGTGTCTCTGCATGTAGGTCTCTCTCTAACTCTCTTGCTCTTTCTTCTGGCTCCTGAACCACAAAGGTGTTTCTGCTGGTGCTTGGTGAGGAAGACACCAGCTCAAGGCCTGGCCCAGACCCGCAGGAGTTGGAAAGAAGAGATGCAATGGAGCCTGCTGCTTCAGAGTTCAGACTTTTTGCTAGTCCCATACCACTTGTCAGCATCACAAGACTTTGCACAGCCTCAGTGTCACTGCTGCAGGGACAGATGTCTTTAGAGGCAATAGAAGATGTTGGGGTGCAAATAGTAAGGCAGGATGGGGACCGAGCAGCTTAGGGGAAGGGGTCCTGCAATTTGCACCTCTGTGGTGTTTACTCTCTGCTGCGAGAGGACGAGACCAGCGGGGAAGGACATCAGCTATATCTGGAGGTCTGACAGTGAAATCCTATGCACTGATTTTACAGATCTTTCTGTGCTGGTTTGCATGTGACAGGAGGCAATTCAGACTCCCTGGCAGAGGGTTTACCTTGTTCAATAAGCAAGCCCAGCTGCCAGCTCTCTGACTGCATCAGCCCTGGGCTATCTGAGGAGGCAGGGTGCCTTGGAAAAGGCACTCCTCTTCTTGAAATTTTTTTTTTTTTTCCCCCTCCATTTTGCAGATGGGCATGGGCAGAGAGGTGTGTGGAGCGAGGGGAACTCCAAACAGCTTGCAGTTTGAGGCATGGATTTAGCCTTGAGGAAAGCACTGGCTCAGCTCGGGACAGCTGTGGCCCAGGGACAAGTGAGAACAAGATTTCTGTCATGCTGATTCACTTCCCCTGACACCAGTAGCTGCCAAAGGGGCGCACCACAGCAGCGCTACAGGCACTTCTCCCCCGAGGAGCTGCGTGAGACTTGTGCACTGGTTGTGGGGTGCCATAGGATCCCCCTCCCTGGTCACGACTGGGACCGTGTGAGGAGAACATCCCCTGTGACCCAGAAGCTTAGTATGAAGTGGAAACCCTGCACGTTTCTCCAGCCTCAGCAGCTTTTTGCAGCAGAGGTTGGAAGTGACACAGGCCCGCTCTGCAGGGAGCGTGGCCAAGCAG